>NC_057803.1:502782632-502992548 GCF_018294505.1 Triticum aestivum
GCGTTCGGACACGGGAGAGAGAGAGCGAGGGAGAGGAGAGGAAGAACCGGGGGAGAGTGAGAGAGTACGGGGGGGGGGCGTGGTGTCGTTCCAGGGCATCCAGATGAAGGGGGGAGAGGCAGGCAGGCAGGCGAGCTGGTGGCGTGGCGCGGTGGCGCGCGCGCGCGCGCCGGGCACACTCCCCTCCCTCTGTCGAGGACGAAGACGACAGAGGAGGAGGCGGGCTGGGCCGGCCAGCTACTGCTGGGCTGCACAGGGAGGAGCCCCAGGTAAGCTTCTCCCTCTTTATTTATTTTGGTTTTCTAATTTCTGACATTTGTTTTGATTTAAATAAAATATTAAATCATTTTATTACCTTATGCCAATTTTTGCAGGAGCTAGATATATTATTCTAGAGCTCCCCAACAGGTGGCATAATTTTTGGACATATATTAATATATATAACTAATATATTTCCAATGCAAATAGTTATGCATTAATTCCAAATGCCCAAAATAAATACCAATGAGCTCTTAAAAATATTGGTTTGATTTTTATCTCTGTCCAATATTTTCAGAGAGCAACATGAGCATTTTCTTGGACCCTTTTGGAATCATTTTTATTTGGGTCATTTTCAAAAATGATTCTGAGGGTTTCACAAATCCCCATTTCAGGTTTCTGATGAAAGAGTAAACATGATGCAACACTCTAATGCATGACTAGCTAGGGTGTGACAACTCACCCCCACTCAAAAGAATCTCGTCCCGAGATTTGGGTTCCTCCAGGAAGAAGGCGGGATACTCGAGTCGAAGACGATCCCCCCTTTCCCAAGTTGCTTCATCCTCAGAATGGTGCGACCATTGTACTTTGAGAAACTTGATATTATGACGTCGAGTGGTACGCTCGGCCTGATCGAGGATACGAATGGGGTACTCTCGATATGTAAGATTATCTTGGAGATCAAGCGTTTCGTGGTCCACTCCATGGATAGGATCCGAGAAGCAACGCCTGAGTTGAGAAACGTGGAAGACATCGTGGACTCTGGAGAGGTGCGGAGGTAGTTCCAACTGGTAGGCAACTTCTCCTCGTTTGGCGAGAATGCGAAAAGGTCCAATGTAACGAGGAGCCAATTTGCCTTTGATACCGAAATGATGGGTTCCCTTCAGAGGGGTGACCCGAAGATAAGCCTTCTCGTCAACCTCGAAAGTCATAGCCTTATGTTTTCATTCATATTGACTCTTTTGACGAGATTGGGCTGTTTTCAACTTTTCACGAACGATACGAACTTGTTCTTCTGCTTCCTGAATCATATCCGGGCCAAAGAATTGTCTTTCCCCGGTCTCTGACCAGTTAAGGGGTGTTCGACACCGTCGTCCATAGAGAACTTCAAAAGGGGCTTTACCCAAGCTAGATTGATAGCTGTTGTTGTAAGCGAATTCGGCAAATGGAAGGCACTTCTCCCAGTCCATTCCGAGTGAGATAACAGAGGCTCGAAGCATGTCTTCTAGAATCTGGTTGACGCGTTCCACTTGACCACTCGACTGAGGGTGGAAAGCGGTGCTAAAGGAGAGACGGGTTCCCATAGCATTTTGGAAGCTTTCCCAAAATCGAGAGGTGAAAAGACTTCCTCGATCCGAGTTAATTTCCAAAGGAACACCATGGAGGGACACTATTCGGGAGATGTATAAGTCTGCCAGCTGACTAGCGGTTATACTCTCACGAACAGGTAAGAAATGGGCTACTTTGGAAAGACGATCGACAACGACGAAAATAGCATTATTCCCTCTCTTGGTCCTGGGAAAACCGGTAATGAAATCCATACCAATTTTATCCCATTTCCATTCAGGAATAGCTAAGGGTTGAAGGGTGCCAGCAGGCCGTTGATGCTCTGCTTTTACACGACGACAGACGTCGCAATTAGCAATATACTGAGCAATTTCTCTCTTCATCCTAGTCCACCAGAACCTCTGGCGTAGGTCCTGATACATCTTAGTACTACCGGGATGAATAGTGAGAGGAGATTCATGAGCCTCCTTAAGGATCAACTGCCGTAGATGCTGGTTCTTGGGAACCACTAGACGGTTCTCAAAGTACACAACACCATGATCATTGGTGGAGAAACAACTAGCACCTCCGCTAGCAATGTTCTCTTTGATTTTAGATATTCCCTTATCTCGCTTTTGGGCAGCGATGATTTGATCCGTAAGAGTAGGTTTTGCCACCAAGGTGGAAAGAAAACCTTGAGGAACAATGTGAAGGTTAAGCTTCCGAAATTCCTCATGGAGAAGCGGTTGACTTTGTTGTAACATCAGGTTGTTACAATAAGATTTACGACTTAGCGCATCAGCCATGACGTTGGCTTTCCCTGGGGTGTAGGTTATTCCTAAGTCGAAGTCTGTGATCAACTCAACCCAACGTCTTTGCCTGAGATTCAAATCCGGTTGGGTGAAAATGTACTTCAGACTTTGGTGATCAGTGAATATTTCGCAACGATTACCGAGGAGGTAATGTCGCCAGGTCTTAAGTGCATAGACTACGGCTGCAAGCTCTAGATCATGAGTAGGATAATTCTCCTCATGTGGGTGCAATTGCCGTGAAGCGTAGGCAATTACGTGTCGATCTTGCATGAGAATGCAACCTAGTCCTTGTCGCGAGGCGTCGCAGTAGATAACAAAGTCCTTGGAGAAGTCTGGCGGTACCAGTACGGGAGCAGAGGTCAGGCGTCTTTTCAGTTCCTGAAAGCTGTGCTCACATTGTGGAGTCCATTCGAACTTCTTATCTTTCTTGAGGAGTTCGGTTAGAGGTTTAGCAACCTTGGAGAAGTTCTCGACAAAGCGACGACAATAGCTCGCTAAGCCCAGAAAACTCCGAACTTGCTTGACAGATTCGGGTGGAGTCCAATTAAGGACGGCTTGAACTCGCTCAGGGTTAACAGCAATACCTTTACCAGATATTACATGACCCAGATAGGTCACTTCTGACAACCAGAATTCACATTTAGAAAATTTGGCATAAAGGCGATGCTCTCGAAGTTTCTTCAACACTAGCCTTAGATGTTCGGCATGTTCTTCCTCGTTCTTGGAGTAGATGAGTATATCATCGAGGTAAACCACGACGAATTTATCCAAATACTCCATGAAGATTGAGTTCATTAACCGAGAGAAGGTGGCTGGAGCATTGGTTAAGCCGAAGGACATGACGGTGTACTCGTACTGGCCATAACGAGTAACAAAGGCCGTTTTAGGAATGTCCCCGTTTCTGATTTTGATTTGATGGTAGCCCAACCTCAAATCCATCTTGGAGAAGACTGAGGATCCAGCGAGCTGATCATACAGGTCGTTGATCCTGGGGAGCGGATATTTGTTCTTGATTGTGACCAAATTGACAGGTCGATAATCCACAACCATCCGGTCCGTACCATCCTTCTTCTTGACGAATAGGACGGGGCAAGCCCACGGAGATGAACTAGGTCGGATGAAACCCTTTTTCAAGGACTCATCGAGTTGTTTCTTAAGCTCGGCTAGTTCTAGTGGTGCCATCTTATAAGGTCTTCTAGCAATCGGAACGGTTCCTGGGATGAGGTCTATTACGAACTCAACATCCCTGTCAGGTGGAACACCTGGCAATTCCTCTGGGAAGACATCCGGGAAGTCACGGACTACTGGAACATCCTCAAGGTCTGGCAAAGGGCTGGCGTTAAGAGAATATAATTGTCGCTTGGTTATTTGGGTCAAGACATTGACTATCTTCCCCGAAGGATGGGTGAGTTGAACAGTCCTAGAGAAGCAATCAATTTGGGCATGATGAGCCGACATCCAGTCCATACCCAGAATGATATTAATATCTGAAGATTTAAGGGCTATCAACGATGCAAGAAAAACAAGTCTGTCGACTTGGATTTCATTTCCATAACTTACCCTAGAGGTCTGCCATCTAGAACCAGGAGTAGAAATTTCCATAGTGGATGGCATGTCACAGAATGCAGTGTTATGCAAACGAGCATAGTTCTCGGATATAAATGAGTGAGAGGCTCCTGTATCGAAAAGAACAGATGCCGGGTGGCAGTTAACAAGAAGCGTACCGAGAACGACGTTGGGATCCTCTTGAGCTTCTTCGGCAGAGATACAGTTGACATGGCCACGTGAGGCGGTGACCGGCTTGGCGTGGAATACTTTTCCTGTCGGCTTGCCACGGCCAACAGCTTTAGCAGACTAGTTGGGGTTGGTCTGGGGACACTCACGCATATAGTGGCCAGATTGCCCACACTTGAAACAAGTCACGGAGCTGGTACGTGGAGGAGCATTGTTGGTTGGACCCCCATAGGGCTTGGCCGGTGCAGACTGTTGAACAGGGCGAGGCGCCTGGAAAGATGGCCTCGGTGTGAACCTGGGTGGCAGGGCGGTGTTGGGCACCCACACGCGGCGCTTCTGAGGACCAGCACCGGATGAGGAACCCATGTCACGGCCATGCTTGCGTGTTGCGTCATAGTCAGTCTGACCAGTTTCAGCACTGATGGCTTTGTTGACAAGTTTCTGAAAAGATGTGCACTCATGCAGACGGAGGTCGCGGCGAAGCTCAGGACTAAGTCCCTTACGGAACCTTGCTTGCTTCTTGGCGTCAGTAGAAACTTCCTCGGTTGCATATCGTGCGAGGTTACCAAACACCCTGCTGTAAGCATCCACAGAAAGTCGGCCTTGGGTGAAATTGCAAAATTCCTCACGTTTACGGTCCATGAGACCCTCCGGAATGTGATGTTCACGGAAAGCCTCACTGAATTCAGCCCAAGTAGTGACATGGCCCGCTGGGCGCATAGCTCCATAATTCTCCCACCATAGACTGGCGGGGCCTTCAAGATGATAAGCAGCAAAGGTGACCTTGTCAGCCTCCGCTACCAGCGCGGAATGCAGTTTGTGAGAGATACTGCGAAGCCAGTCATCAGCGTCGAGAGGCTCGACGGAGTGGTGGAACGTGGGTGGATGTAATTTGATAAAATCACTGAGTGACACCACGTTAGTCCTCTGATGGTGTACCGTGTTCTGTTCAATACGCTCCAACAAACGGTTGGTCTCCCGCTTGTTTCTCTCAGCTTCCATCATAACCTCGGCTAGGGAAGGAGGATGAGGCAGATTTGCATCCCTGACTTCACTGCCTTCGGCCTGCTCTTGCGGAGCAGGGTTAGTGCGCGTGTTGACCATCCTAGGTAAACAAGACAATAATTTAGTCAGAATGATAAATTCCGACATAGGATACAAAATGTAAAGGATAACTCGAAATGCAAGATGATCATCCGTATGACATGGTGGATACAGAAACTGCTTCTTTATTCCATCATCATACACACCATACAGGGTTTAGTACAAGACCAAACAAAGTACTATTATGGTGAAAAGAGGATTACATCTCATCGGAGGCATTCCAAGCTCCTATACATTATTTTCTACTCCTCCGGAAAGAGTACAAACTAGGTCATATCCCACGGGTCACGCGGGACGATAGACGACACAGCTAGTGCGAACTAGTGATACTACCACTAACTCAGACCAATCCGTAGTAGTCCTCGTAGAAGTCACCTCCATAGCCTGGAAGCTCAACATGATCATCCGAAAACAGACGATCTCGCGGAGCTTGTGGACCATAGGGGCTAGGATGAGGTCTTGGACCAACAGACGGTGGCCTGCGGGGACCGCGAGGTGGGGTGATGCGTCCTACATCACGCCAACCCATCACGTCTGGCAGAGCAGATCTCACAGGATAGAGATCGCGCATATCCGAATATCCAGCTTGCACCGCCGGTGCAAACCGAGTCAAAGTGGCCCAGTGGTCAGCACGGGTATTGAAGAGCTCTAACCTCAAGGCCCGATTTTCACGGTCCTTATCCTCGAGCATCTCAACAGTGGTGCGAGTCCGTGAATCCTCCTGAGTGGGGTCAGCATAGATAGCCTGGAGATACCCTTGTGCTCCCGGAAGTGATCCTGGCATATACCGGAAATCAGAGTCCCGAAATAGTCCAGATCTGACTCGCATAATGGTCATCATAGAGTAGGCGGTGTCCTGCACAGCCATCTCAATAGTAACCCCGAGTCCGTAGGAGCAGTGAAGGGGCTCGGTGGATCCAGGATAAGATGGAAATATCCTGACAGTGCAGAGATACTGGCTTTGATTAAAGTCCCGAAATTGCTCTTCGACCGTGTACTCAGGATACCAGCGGTATCCAGCCTCAGTCATTACCCTGACCAACTTGGCAGTATGGCCGGGTACATCTAGGCATCGAGTCAGGCGAACCACTTGATTGAGGTCGCGAGTGGCCATCTGAAAGCACAATCATAATGCAAAGGCATTAGAATTTCTAGCAAAATTTCGGCAGCATAACAGCTGTAAATGCTCAAGAAGGATTTTGAGACATTTGACAAGGGATTTCGTACACACTCAAGATCATCATATCAAAGTTCTGAGACCATCCTAGCAACATAATATGGTAGAAGAACTGAACTAGGCTTGTATCCATCATACCTATAAGGTACTACTGATTAGTAACACGTGATCCTGATAGAGAGAATAGATCCTAATTCCTTAACCCCCGGTGGAAGAATGGACTGACTCAGATCAGAATGTCATAAGATAAAGGAGTAAAAAGAGCCTTACGTTCCAACCCACAAACAATTCCCCTACATATAACTAAAGAATTTCTAGACTCAACATCGACCAGTTTGGCTTGGAGAACCTACAGGCAGTCCGGCTCTGATGCCAACGCTGTCAGGACCCCGACTCGATGTCACATTGATCTAGCCGGTAACACCTCATATCACTTTGTGGCCTCACGCACGGTATCCCCACGGGTGTCGCCTTACCTTTGCCCGGGACCGTTTGCGCCTTTTGGCTCACGTATATGATAGTGTCGCTAGCATCCATATGATAAGGAGCCCGGTCTGACATGACTAGTCGTAAACCCAAAGTGGCACAGACTTACAGGGACAGGCATCCATGACCCAGCTTCGAACGTGTCGGTCATCAGCAAGTGGGTCCGGGCTGTAGCACTGGGCTAGCAGGACTCCGGTAAACCGGGCTGTAGCGGGCTAACAGGACTCCGGTACTCAATGCGTGACATTTCCCCGAAGGGACAGACACAGGAACGAAGAAGGACACATGCCGGCCAGCCTAAGTGTTCCAGAGCAGTAGCAAGCTACCATGGCTCAGCGGTAACACTAGGAGACATTTCCCGGTAAGAGAGGCTACTAAAGATAAACAACTAGATAGTCAGATCCCACACATACCAAGTATTTCAATCATACACACAATATGCTCGATATGTGCAAATACAACGAAGCATCACAACATGACTCTATGACACAAGTACTTTATTTAAGGCTCAGAGAGCCATACATAACATACACAAAGGTACGGGTCTCACGACCCAACATTCAAGTCATACAGTCATACAAACCAGCAGCGGAAGTAACTTGTCTGAGTACAGACAACTAGTAAAATAAAAGAGGCTTGGAAAGCCTAACTATACTACGTGGTCCTTCACAAGCTCAGGGTCACCACCTGGGCCTTTAGCCTACTCGTTGATGTCAACGTCTACATAGAACCCATCAGAAGGGGTTGCAGCGTCTTCTGTAAAAAATGTAAATTATAACAACATGAGTACAAAGGTACTCAGCAAGACTTACATCAGATCCTACATACATGCATATTATCAAGAAGGGTTGGTGGAGTTATTGCAGCAAGCCATCTTTGACTCTTGGCTAGACTATCCTACGATACTTCAACTTGAAATGATTTTGCGCACACGAGTCCACTACTCACCACTTCAATACACTACCGAGGATCCACCTCCGTCTCCCTACGGAAAAGCCATCCTCGGCACTCACACTTATCTTGAGGCTTTTAGCAGTTTCCATTTACTTGTCTATGAACTGTATAGGCAACCAAGTAGTCCTTTACCGCGGACGCGGCTATTCGAATAGATCATGATAACCTTGCAGGGGTGTACTTCTTCATACATGTTTCCACCACTTAGCGTCTGCACACGACATGTGCTCGGCAGACTTCAAGCAAAAGCCGACGTGGGTGTAGACCACGACCTACCTAAACACTTAAGACTCTAGTCCAGGTTTATCGCCTATCCAGGTTCCATCCGCAGGGAGTCCGGCTGAGGTTTCCCATACGGCCCCGAACGATGTGAACAGGGTTCCCGAGATACCTAACGGGTATTCGGTACACCCGGCCACGTACCTACTGCATCACAGCCCACCCCTACGGTCAGCGCTGTCCACGGCCTCCAGTAGGCTACAAACACCAGAAACTACTTGCAACTCCTGGACAGAGAGCTAGGGTGAATAAGAAGTCGAGCGGGGTCATATTTCAGGGCCCAATGCATGGTAGTAACTGTATCTTAAATCACACATACAGATCTCAGTGCTTAAGGTCGGCTTCAATGAAACAACCCACCATGTACTCCTACATGGCCTCTCATCGATACCTTTACCAAATCGTGTTCACCACACCACTCTCATTACCGACATAATCATTTCACTCTAGCCCATCACCCAGATGAACCAGACCTGACACGACTCTAAGCATAGCAGGCATAGCAAGGTAGGAACAACACATACATATGGCTCATACAACTCCTACACATGCTAGTGGGTTTCATCTAGTTACTGTGGCAATGACAGGTCATGCAGAGGAAATGGGTTCAACTACCGTAGCACACAGCAGTTTGAAACGCGTTGTCTTAATGCAGTAAAAGAGAGCAGGAGCGAGAACATGGGATTGTATCGATATGATCAAATGGTTGGTTGCTTGCCTGACGGTTCGATGCACTGATACGGTTCTTCGTTAGGGTAATCACGGTACTCCTCGGAGGCAGAACCTGTCGCAAAGGACACCGATACACAACCATCACCAAACAATGTGCAACAATATGATGCATGCATGAAACATGGCAATATGAGTGTGTTGGGCTAATGCAACTAAAACCAGAAGGGTTTGAACCAATTTGAATCAAAGATTCAAATTTCAAACTCAAACATGGCCTTTTAAAGTGCTTTTCCTTGTTCTGCATTAAACATCAAGTTAACTTGTTTAGTCATGCATGAAAATAGTACAGATGGATAGATTGGATTTTTCTGATCATTTTTCATATATAATTTGTCTGATTTGGAGTTACAGAATAAAAGTTATGAATTTTTGAAGTTTAAATTATATTCTGGAATTTCCTGATTTAAATTAATCCAGAAATATATATATTGCGCCAGCATGACGTCAGCACGACGTCAGCGGTCAACTGCGGCTGGCTGGGGTCAAACCTGATGTGTGGGGTCCACACGTCAGTGACAGGGGGGTTTTAACAGGGTTAGTTTAATTCTAATTAAGAATTAGTGGCGCTGGGGCCCACTGGTCAGTGTCAGGGGGGGTTAACTAACAGTGATTAGCGCTAATCTAACCACCTGGCCGACGGGGCCCACGCGTCAGTGACTCTGGGGGGTCAAACCCCAGGTCAAACAGGTCAAACCCACCGGCGGTTAGTCGCCGGCGAGGTCCGCGGCGTACATGTGCCTCGGGTTTCCTCTGTGGTGCTCCAAACGGTGTGCGGCTAGGTGTATTGGAAAGCCAGCTCGATGGCGCGTCGGGCGGTGGCCGTGGCTGGGCCTGGGGTGGCCGGAGTCGACGGCGGCGAGCTCGGCTGCGGCCGCCGGGGTTCGGTCGTGCACGGAAACGGGGTTGGAGCTCGAAGGCGAGCGAGGCAAGGCGCTAGGGATGCTCTACGGGGCCTTACGAACTTGTTGGACTCGCCGGGGTGACCAAATGGTCACCGGAGCTGCGTCGACGGCGAGCTCGGCGACGGCGGAGGTTCGGCCGTGGTGGGGAACGGAGTTACGGCGCGGGAACGAGGGGAAGAAGAGAGGGAAACGGTGGCGTAGCTCACCACGGTTGCAGCGGGCGTTGAAGCGGGCTCGGGGACGCACCGGAGACGGCGAATCGACCGCGACGATGGTCGGACCCCGAGGAGGAAGACGATGGCGATGGCGGCTCCACAGGGCGTCCGACGTCTTGTGGCTTGACGGAGAGCTTCAGGGCGAGGGGGCGGAGCTCCTGTGCGTGTCGGGGAGGCGAGGGGAGGCCGGTGGCGGCTGCTATGGCGAACGGCGGCGAGGGGTGCGTTCGGACACGGGAGAGAGAGAGCGAGGGAGAGGAGAGGAAGAACCGGGGGAGAGTGAGAGAGTACAGGGGGGGGGGCGTGGCGTCGTTCCAGGGCATCCAGATGAAGGGGGGAGAGGCAGGCAGGCAGGCGAGCTGGTGGCGTGGCGCGGTGGCGCGCGCGCGCGCCGGGCACACTCCCCTCCCTCTGTCGAGGATGAAGACGACAGAGGAGGAGGCGGGCTGGGCCGGCCAGCTGGCTGGGCCGGCCAGCTACTGCTGGGCTGCACAGGGAGGAGCCCCAGGTAAGCTTCTCCCTCTTTATTTATTTTAGTTTTCTAATTTCTGACATTTGTTTTGATTTAAATAAAATATTAAATCATTTTATTACCTTATGCCAATTTTTGCAGGAGCTAGATATATTATTCTAGAGCTCCCCAACAGGTGGCATAATTTTTGGACATATATTAATATATATAACTAATATATTTCCAATGCAAATAGTTATGCATTAATTCCAAATGCCCAAAATAAATACCAATGAGCTCTTAAAAATATTGGTTTGATTTTTATCTCTGTCCAATATTTTCAGAGAGCAACATGAGCATTTTCTTGGACCCTTTTGGAATCATTTTTATTTGGGTCATTTTCAAAAATGATTCTGAGGGTTTCACAAATCCCCATTTCAGGTTTCTGATGAAAGAGTAAACATGATGCAACACTCTAATGCATGACTAGCTAGGGTGTGACAGAAGCGACGCCGCCTCGAGGCAGAACTTGGGCAGGAGCACTTTTTCCCTTCGGCGGAGCGATTCCGTCGGGGGAACTTCCCTCCCGGAGGGGGAAATAATCGTCATCATCATCACCAACAACTCTCCCATCTTGGGGAGGGCAATGTCCATCAACATGTTCAACAACACCATCTCCTCTCAAACCCTAGTTCATCTCTTGTGTTCAATCTTGTTACCGGAACTATAGATTTGTACTTGTGGGTGACTAGTAGTGTTGATTACATCTTGTAGTTGATTACTATATGGTTTATTTGGTGGAATATTATATGTTCAGATCCACTATGATATTTAATACCCCTTTGATCATGAGCATGTTTATCATTTGTGAGTAGTTACCTTTGTTCTTGAGGTCACGGGAGAAATCATGTTGCAAGTAATCATGTGAATTTGATATGTGTTCAATATTTTGATAGTATGTATGTTGTGATTCCCTTAGTGGTGTCATGTGAACATCGACTACATGACACTTCACCATATTTGGGCCCAAGGGAATGCATTGTGGAGTAGCAATTGGATGATGGGTTGCAAGAGTGAGAGAAGCTTAAACCCCAGTTTATGCGCTATTCCGTAAGGGACCGATTGGATCCCAAAGTTTAATGCTATGGTTAGAATTTATTCTTAATACTTTTCCCGTAGTTGCGGATGCTTGAGGGAGGGTTAATCATAAGTAGGAGGTTTATTCAAGTAAGAACAACACCTAAGCACCGGTCCACCCACATATCAAATTATCAAAGTAGCGAACACGAATCGAACCAACATGATGAAAGTGACTAGATGAAATTCCCGTGTACCCTCAAGAACGCTTTGCTTATTATAATAGACCGTTCTGGCCTGTCCTTTACCTCAAAAGGAATGGGCTACCTTGCTGCACTTTTGTTACTACTATCATTACTTGCTCGTTACAAATTATCTTGTTATCAAACTACCTTGCTACTTACAATTTCAGCACTTGCATACATCACCTTACTGGAAACTACTTGTCATTTCCTTTTGCTCCTCGTTGGGTTTGACACTCTTACTTATCGAAAAGAGCTACAATTGATCCCCTATACTTGTGGGTCATCAGAGGCCCGGACCTCTTTTGATCTGTATCCCAGTTTGTGCTAGCCATCGTATGGCAACTTGTTTAACTTATGTCTGTACTCAGATATTGTTGCTTCCGCTGAATCGTCTATGATCGAGCGCTTGTATTCGAGCCCTCGAGGCCCCTGGCTTGTATTATGATGCTTGTATGACTTATTTATTTTTAGAGTTGTGTGGTGATATCTTCATGCGAGTCCCTGATCTTGATCATACACGTTTGTGTGTATGATCAGTGTACGATTGAATCGGGGGCGTCACAAGAAACCATCTTTAGATCCAAAATATCCAATCATTTGTTACAAAGAGTAATCAAGGTATTCATATGATTGATACTACCATTGAGGTGTTTGAGGGGTTCATTATATTTCTGTAATTCAACCATATGTTTATGCAAATCACCAAGTTTGTCTAATGATACGTATCCAACGTATCTATAATTTTTGATTGTTCCATGCTGTTATATTATCAATCTTGGATATTTTATAATCATTTTATATCATTTTTTGGTACTAACCAATTGACATAGTGCCAAGTGCCAGTTACTGTTTTCTGCATGTTTTTTACATCACGGGAAATCAATACCAAATGGAGTCCAAATGCAACGAAACTTTACCGAGAATTTTTATGGACCAGAAGAGACCTAATGGGCCAAGGCTGCGCCTGGGGGTGATCCGAGGAGAGCATAACCCACCAGGGCGTGCCAGTAGGCCTAGGCGCGCCCTGGTGGGTTGTGCCCACCTCGGGTGCCCTCCGGACCGCCTCTTTGCTCTATAAATACCCCAATATTCCAGAAACCCTAGGGGAGTTGACGAAAATCAATTCCAGCCGCCGCAGAGTCCAAAACCACCAGATCCAATCTAGACACCATCATGGATGGGGTTCACCACCTCCATTGGTGCCTCTCCAATGATGCGTGAGTAGTTCTTTGTAGACCTTCAGGTCCGTAGTTAGTAGCTAGATGGCTTCCTCTCCCTCGCTGAATTCTCAATACAATGGTCTCTTGGAGATCCATATGATGTAACTCTTTTTGCGGCGTGTTTGTTGGGATCGGACGAACTTTGAGTTTATGATCAGATCTATCTTTTTATATCCATGAAAGTATTTGAGTTTCTTTGATCTCTTTTTATGCATGATTGCTTATAGCCTCATAGTTCTTCTCTGATATTTGGGTTTTGTTTGGCCAACTTGATCTATTTATCTTGCAATGGGAAGAGGTGCTTTGTAGTGGGTTCGATCTTACGGTCCTTGATCCCAGTGACAGAAGGGGAACCGACACGTATGTATCGTTGCTACTAAGGATAAAACAATGGGGTCTATCTCTACATAGATAGATCTTGTCTACATCATCATCATTCTTATTGCATTACTCCATTTCTCCATGAACTTAATACACTAGATGCATGCTGGATAGCGGTCGATGTGTGGAGTAATAGTAGTAGATGCAGGCAGGAGTCGGTCTACTAATCTTGGACGTGATGCCTATATAATGATCATTTCCTGGATATCGTCATGATTATTTGAAGTTCTATCAATTTCCCAACAGTAATTTGTTTACCCACCATTTGCTATTTTTCTCGAGAGAATCCACTAGTCAAACCTACGGCCCCCGAGTCTCTTTCTCATATTATTTGCCTTTGCGGTCTACTTTTCCTTTGCTTTTATTTTCAGATCTATTAAACCAAAAATACAAAAATACCTTGCTGCAATTTGTTCTTTTTTATTTTTTTTGGCGCGATCTATCAATCTACTACAACTTTATCTCACGTCCGTGCCTATCTTGAGGCGCGGCTACCCGAAAGGGATTGACAACCCCTTTTACACGTCGCATTGCGAGTAGTTGTTATTTGTGTGCAGGTGCTGTTTATGTTCAGTTGCTTGGTTCTCCTACTGGTTCGATAACCATGGTCTCATAACTGAGGGAAATACCTACTGCCGCTGTGCTGCATCATCCCTTCCTCTTTGGGGAAATACCAACCTAGCTTCAAGCTGCATCATCTAACATTTGAAATCCCTATGGGGTGAAATAAAACCCTTTATTTTGAGGTGGAACACCCAAAATTCCTTCTAAAATTTCGTAGGCAGCATTGGCATCAAGCTCATTAAAATTCCCTTTTGTGGCAAAATCTAGGAGTTGTCTATGATGCAAAGCCAATCCTATGTAAAAATTACGAAGCAAGATCTTAGCGTCCCCTTTTAAATTGCAAATACGGTAAGATTCCATAAGCCTATACCAAGCATCTTTCAAATTTTCTCCTTGTCTTTGCTTGAAGTAAAGAACTTCAAAATCTGGTGACAAAGGAGGAGTGGGCACGCTAGCCATTATGACTAGAAAGCAAGAACACAGATAGATTTGGCAAGAAAACGGTGAACGAAAAAGAGGGAAAATAAAATGGAGAAGTTTAGTGAAGTGAGGGAGAGGAAAACGAGAGGCAAATGGAAAATAATGTAAATTGCAAGGAGATGAGATTTGTGATTAGGAACCTAGTGTATGTAGATGATCCTCCCCGGCAACGGCGCCAGAAATTTCTTTTGAAAGCGGCTTGAAGCTACATCGGTATTTCCCCAAAGAGGAAGGGATGATGCAACACAACAATGGTAGGTATTTCCCTCAGTGATGAAACCATGGTTATCGAACCAGTAGGAGAACTAAGCAACACTACATAAAAAAATACCTGCACACAAATAACAAATACTCGCAACGCAAAGTGTAAAAGGGTTTGTCAATCCCTTTCGGGTAACGGTGCCACAAATCGGCAAACTGACGTGAATAAATTGTAGTAGATTGATAGATCGAACGCCAAATAAAATAAATAAGAATAAATTGCAGCAAGGTATTTTTGTATTTTTGGGTTTAAGAGATCTGAAAATAAAAGGCAAATATAATAGATCGCAAAGGCAAATAATATGATAAGGAGACCCCGCCGTAGGTTTCACTAGTGGCTTTTCTCGAGAAAAATAGCAAACGGTGGGTAAATGAATTACTGTTGGGAAATTGATAGAACTTCAAATAATCATGACGATATCGAGGAAATGATCATTACATAGGCATCACGTCCAAGATTAGTAGACCAACTCCTGCGTGCATCTACTACTATTACTCCACACATCGACCGCTATCCAACATGCATCTAGTGTGTTAAGTTCATGGAGAAACGGAGTAATGCAATAAGAATGATGACATGATGTAGACAAGCTCTATTTATGTAGAAATAGACCCCATCGTTTTATCCTTAGTAGCAATGATACACACGTGTCGGTTCCCCTTCTGTCACTAGGATCAAGCACCGTAAGATCGAACCCACTACAAAGCACCTCTTCCCATTGCAAGATAAATATACCAAGTTGGCCAAACAAAACCCAAATATCGGAGAATAAATACGAGGCTATAAGCAATCATGCGTATAAGAGATCAAAGAAACTCAAATAACTTTAAAGGATAAAAAGAGATAGATCTGATCATAAACTCAAAGTTCATCGGATCCCAACAAACACAACGCAAAAGAATTAAATCATATGGATCTCAAGAGACCATTGTATTGAGAATCAAACGAGATAGAGGAAGCCATCTAGCTACTAACTACGGACCTGAAGGTCTACAAAGAACTACTCAAGCATCATCGGAGAGGCACCAATGGAAGTGGTGAACTCCTCCGTGATGGTGTCTAGATTGGATCTGGTGGTTCTGGACTCTGCGACGACTGGAATTGATTTTCGTCGAATCCCCTAGGGTTTCTGGAATATTGGGGTATTTATAGAGAAAAGAGGCAGTGCGGGAGACCACCGAGGTGGGCACAACCCACCCGGGCGCACTTGGGGGCCCAGGCGCGCCCTGGTGGGTGGTGCCCCCCTCTAGGCACCCCCAGGTGCTTCTTCGACCCATTGGTTGTCTTCTGGTCCAAAAAAATTCCACAAAAAGTTTCACTGCGTTTGGACTCCATTTGGTATTGATTATCTGCGATGTAAAAAACATGCAAAAAAACAGCAACTGGCGCTTGACACTATGTCAATAGGTTAGTACCAAAAAATGATATAAAATGACTATAAAATGATTATAAAACATCCGAGGTTGTTAATATAACAACATGGAACAATAAAAAATTGTAGATATGTTGGAGACGTATCAATACCCGTGGCGACAATGGGATGTTCTATTAATTCACTTGATGTATGTTTTGGTTGTCAACTTGCGGATTCCCGTGGTGACATTGGGGTAATCTGTGCATAGGGGTTGATACGTGTTTTCATATTCCTTTCTCTGATAGAAATCTTGGGGGTACTCTTTGAAGTTCTTTGTGTTGGATTGAATATTGTGAATCTGAAATTGTGTGATGCACACCATATAATTAGCCCAAGGATACTTGTGGTGACATTGTAGTATCTAGGTGACATTAGGGTTGATTGATGCGTGTCATATGGTGTTATTTTAGTACGAACTCTAGGGCTGTTTGTGACACTTCTAGGAATAGCTCAAAAGATTGATTAGAAATAAGAACTTTGAGGTGGTCTCTGAAGGAAATATGCCCTAGAGGCAATAATAAAGTTGTTATTTTAATTTCCTTATATCATGATAAATATTCATTATTCATGCTAGAATTGTATTAACCGGAAACTTGATACATGTGTGGATACATAGACAAAACACTGTGTCCCTAGTAAGCCTCTACTAGACTAGCTAGTTAATCAAAGATGGTTAAGTTTCCTAACCATAGACATGTGTTGTCATTTGATGAACGGGATCACATCATTAGGATAATGATGTGATGGACAAGATTAGCTTAGCATATTGTTCGTTCAGTTTTATTGCTATTGCTTTCTTCATGTCAAATACATATTCCTTCGACTATGAGATTATGCAACTCCCGGATACTTGAGGAATACCTTGCATGCTATCAAACATCACAACGTAAATGGGTGATTATAATGATGCTCTACAGGTATCTCCGAAGGTGTTTGTTGGGTTGGCATAGATCGAGATTAGGATTTGTCACTCCGAGTATCGGAGAGGTATCTCTGGGCCCTCTTGGTAATGGACATCATAAGAAGCCTTGCAAGCAAAGTGACTAATGAGTTAGTTACAAAGATGATGCATTAGGGAACGAGTAAAGAGACTTGCCGGTAACGAGATTGAACTAGGTATGTGGATACCGACGATCGAATCTTGGGCAAGTAACATACCGATGGACAAAGGGAATAACATATGTTGTCATAACGGTTCGACTGATAAAGATCTTCGTAGAATATGTAGGAGCCAATATGGGCATCCAGGTTCCGCTATTGGTTATTTACCGGAGAGGTGTCTCGGTCATGTCTACATAGTTCTCAAACCTGTAGGGTCGGCACACTTAACGTTTGATGACGATATAGTATTATATGAGTTATGTGATTTGGTTACCGAATGTTGTTCGGAGTGCCGGATGAGATCACGGACATGATGTGGAGTCTCTAAATGGTCGAGAGGTAAAGATTTATATATAGGACGATGGTATTCGGACACCGGAAGTGTTCTGGAGGGTACCGGGTACTTATCAGGTCACCAGAAAGGAGTTTCGGGCACCCCTGGCAAAGATATGGGATTTATGGGCCAAGTGAGGGAACACACCAGCCCTAGTGCACCCCTATAGAGGCCAGCCCTATGAGGAGTATAAGGAAAGAGGGGAGGGCAAGGAAAGTGTGGATTAGGATTCCTACTTCCTTCCCTCTCCCCCCTCTTTCCTTCCACCTCAGTTATATATGGCAGGGTGGGCGCGCGGCTTGGGAGGGACTCCACGTAGGATTCCTCCTACTTGGGCGCCTCCTATGGCTGCTCCTTCCTCCCTCCCACCTATATATATATATATATATATATATATATATATATATATATATGAGGAGGGGTGCGCCTAGCACAAAACAGACAATTGCCTAGCCGTGTGCGGCGCCCCCCCTCCACGGTTTACACCCTCGGTCATATCTTCCTAGTGCTTAGGCGAAGCCCTGTGAGGATCACTTCACCATCACCGTCACCATGTCGTCGTGCTGACGAAACTCATCTACTACCTCATCGTCTTGCTGGATTAAGAAGGCGAGGGACGTCACCGAGCTGAACGTGTGCAGAACTCGGAGGTGCCGTGCGTTTGGTACTTGATCGGTCGGAGCTAGAAGAAGTTCGACTACATCAACCGCGTTGTCAAACGCTCCTGCTTACTGTCTACAAGGGTAAGTAGGCACACTCTCCCCCTCGTTGCTATGCATCTCCATGGATAGATCATTGCGCATGCATAGATTTTTTTTTTGAAATTGCATGCTACGTTTCCAAACAGTGGCATCCGAGCCAGGTCTATGCGTAGATGATATGCATGAGTAGAACACAAAGAGTTGTGGGCGGTGATCGTCATACTGCTTACCACCAATGTCTTATTTTTATTCAGCGGTGTTGTTGGATGAAGCAGCCCGGACCAACCTTACATGACCATGTTCATGAGAACGGATTCAGCGATAGACATGCAACTAGTTTTGCATAAAGGTGGCTAACGGGTGTTTGTTTCTCCTACTTTAGTTGAATCAAATTTGACTGCGGCCGGTCCTTGTTGAAGATTAAAACAGCAAACTTGATAAATCACCGTTGTGGTTTTGATGCGTAGGTAAGAATGGTTCTTGCTAGAAGCCCGTAGCAGCCACGTAAAACTTGTAACAACAAAGTAGAGGACGTCTAACTTGTTTTTGCAGGGCATGTTGTGATGCGATATGGTCAAGACATGATGTGATATAAGTTATTGTTTGAGATGATCATGTTTTGTAAAAGTTATCGACAACCGGCAGGAGCCTTATGGTTGCCTCTTTATTATATGAAATGGAAACGCCATGTAATTTCTTTACTTTATCACTATGTGTTAGCGATAGTTGTAGAAGCAATAGTTGGCGAGACGACCATGACGCAACGATGGAGATCAAGGTGTCAAGCCGGTCATGATGGAGATCATGACGATGCTTTGGAGATGGAGGATGATGATGGCCATATCATGTCACATATTTTGATTGTATGTGATGTTTATCTTTTCGGGAAAACTTTGTTTTTGCCACTCTAGCTCTTGCCTATTTTGCTTAGGCCACTCTCGAATTTGACATATCACTTTTGCCACTCTTAGTTTTTGACAATACACCACAAATGCCATTCCGTGGCAAAAGCAATAACTTTTCATTTCACTTTTTCCACTCTTAGATTTTGACAATGTATCACAATTTCCACTCTAAAATTATTGATTTTTCCATAGAATGGCAATTGTGATATATTGTCAAAAACTAAGAGTGGCAAAAGTGAAATGTCAAATTCTAGAGTGGTATAAGCAAAGTGGTCAAAAGCTAGAGTGGCAAAAACAAACTTTTCCCTATCTTTTATGCATCCTAATTTGCTTAGTACAATAGTCGCATTATAAGATGATCCCTTAACTAAAATTTCAAGGTATAAGTGTTCTCCCTGAGTATGCACCGTTGCAAAAGTTCATCATGTTGAGACACCACGTGATGATCGGGTGTGATAGACTCTACATTCACATACAACGGGTGCAAGACAGTTTTGCACATGCAGAATACTCGGGTTAAACTTGACGAGCCTGTCATGTATAGACATGGCCTCGAAACACTGGAGACCGAAAGGTCGAACATGAATCATATAGTAGATATGATCAACATAGAGATGTTCACCATTGATGACTACTCCATCTCACGTGATGACCGGACACGATTTTGTTGATTTGGATCATGTATCATTTAGATGAATTGAGGGATTTCAATCTAAGTGGGAGTTCTGAAGTAATTTGATTAACTAAACTTAATTTATCATGAACTTAGTCCCGACAATATTTGCATATCTATGTTATAGATCAATAGCTCGCGATATAGCTCCTATATATTTTTGATATGTTCCTAGAGAAAAGTTGAAAGATGATAGTAGCAATAATGCAGACTGGGTCTGTGATTTGAGGATTATCCTCATTCTACACAGAAGAATTATGCCCTTGATGCACCGCTGGGTGACAGACCTATTGCAGGAGTAGTTGCAGACGTTATGAACGTCTGGCAAGCTTGATATGATGACTACTTAATAGTTTAGTGCGCCATGCTTTAGGACTTATAACTGGGACTTCAAAATGTTTTGAATGCTACGGAGCATACGAGATGTTTCAAGAGCTGAAATTGGTCTTTCAGACTCATGCCCGTGTCGAGAGGTATGAGACCTCTGACAAGTACTTTGCCTACAAGATGGAGGAGAATAGCTCAGCTAGTGAGCATGTGCTCAGAATGTCTGGGCACCACAATCGCTTGAATCAAGTGGGATTTAATCTTCCAGATAAGATAGTGATTGACAGAGTTCTGTAGTCACTATAACCAAGCTACTAGAACTTCGTGATGAACTATAATGTGCAAGGGATAATGAAAACAATTCCCGGGCTCTTCGCAATGCTGAAATCGGCGAAGGTAGAAATCAAGAAAGAGCATCAAGTGTTGATGGTTAACAAGACCACTAGTTTCAAGAAAAAGGGCAAAGGAAAAGTAAGGGAACTTCAAGAAGAATGACAAGCAAGTTGCCACTCCCATGAAGAAGCCCAAAGCTAGACCTAACACTACAAAAAAAATACACTTCTGTGATGATACGTGTTTGTCACAGTAGGTCACGTTTTCTATCATGCATGTACATCCATGACAAATTTATGACAATCAAGATAGTCATACCGGTGTTGTCGTAGAAGTGTTCCATGACATTACCAAAATTATCATCATGGAAGTGTCCACTTCCATGACGATAAATCACGCATCACAGAAGTGCTTTCATCAAGGGTGACCGACACGTGGCATCCACCGTAACGGAACACCGTTAAGCTATCGGGTCCGGTTTTGGATCCGATAACCCGTTAATAGTCCTGACCAATGGGGATTTTCCACGTGTAAAATTATCATTGGCTGGAGGAAACACGTGTGGGCTCACCGTTGGGATAGATGTCATCCACTTATTGGACCCAAAGCAGCTATGATACATCGACACGTGGCACGGCCCAACAGAGGCCCATTCATATGAAAAGGCCAGCCCGTTTGACTTGGTCAAAAGGTGATGGGCCGGCCCACGGCAAGCCTGTTATCGCTTGTTCGCATATAGCCCATTTATAGCCTGCTAACCCAGGGCCCATTTATGGCCTATCCGAATTAGGCCCAGTAGCGTCATCTGGGCCGTCTAATATAATTCCAGTTCATTTTAAATTACGACCCATGTATGGCCCATGATGTCTTTTGGCCCATATGAGGCCCTTAGTAACCCTCGGCCCATTAATGACCCATGGTAAAACTGGCCCGAAATGAATAGTGTATCACTTTATACCCATTAATGGCCCATTATTCCGTTGGGCCGTTTCCAACCCATGTTATCTTTCGGCCTTCTCAGGGCCCATTTATTCTTGGGCTCATTTCCAGCATTCGTTTACTTTCGGCCCGTTACTGTCATTTTCTGCTTGTGGGCCAAATACAACCCATGCTTACAGTCGGCCCGTTTGTGGCCCGTTAATACGTTGGGCCGTTTTCATAGCGTCATCAAATACGACCTATTAACGATGGCCCGTTATGGTCGGCCCATGAACAGACGATTTCAACTCTAGCCCATTTACGGCCATAATGTGGTCTGTTATTGGCCCATGTTTGGCCAACCAATCATATGGCCCGTAGAAGGCCCATTGATGATACGGCCCGTAGAAGGCCCATTGTGTCTACGCCCCGTAGAAGGCCCATTGATGATACGGCCCGTAGAAGGCCCATTGTCTCTACGCCCCGTAGAAGGCCCATTGTCGGTGTCAAAACCGGCGGATCTCAGGTAGGGGGTCCCAAACTGTGCATCTAAGGCGGATGGTAACAGGAGGCAGGGGACACGATGTTTTACCTAGGTTCGGGCCCTCTTGATGGAGGTAAAACCCTATGTCCTGTTTGATTTATTCTTGATAATATGGGCAGTACAAGAGTTGATCTACCACGAGATCGGAGAGGCTAAACCCTAGAAGCTAGCCTATGGTATGATTGTATGTTGTCCTAGGGACTAAAACCCTCCGGTTTATATAGACACCGGAAGGGGCTAGGGTTACACAAGGTCGGTTACAAAGGAGGAGATATACATATCCGTATTGCCTAGCTTGCCTTCCACGCCAAGTAGAGTCCCATCCGGACACGGGACGAAGTCTTCAATCTCGTATCTTCATAGTCCAACAGTCCGGCCAAAGGATATAGTCCGGCTGTCCGGAGACCCCCTAATCCAGGACTCCCTCAGTAGCCCCTGAACCAGGCTTCAATGAAGATGAGTCTGGCGCGCAGTGTTGTCTTCGGCATTGCAAGGCGGGTTCCTCCTCCGAATACACCACGGAAGAAGTTGAATACAAGGATAGTGTCCGACCCTACAAAATAAGTTCCACATACCACCGTAGAGAGAATAATATTACCACAAATCTAATCTGCCAACACGTTTTGGCAGCATGACATCACGCCACGGCCCGGTAATCATTTGTACCGTGTTTCTTTAACCAGCCCCGCACATAACGCGAGGCGGTTTCTTGACACGTCTTGTCAAAGCAGAGATCGTGTTCCCCTTATTACGGGATTCTCATCAATACAGACGTGGGTAACCCAACCGCGCCATCAATTACGACGCTTGGGGGATAAGCGAGTTTTACCAGGCAAGTGGGGGCGCATAGTTTAGTCCGCCCTTATAAAGGGATAAGATCTCACCTTTTTCTACCCACGCCTTCTTCCTCCTTGCTCATCCATTCTCGCGCACTCGAGTTCCAACGCCCAAGCCCGCATCCTCCTCCTCAACTCTCTCCAAACATGTCCGGAGCGGGTGGCAAGTGGATGGCCTCCTCCATCATGGAGGGGCACATCAAAAAGTTACGTGGAGCCGGATACTTAGCCGCGGATATCGTGCACCGGCTGCCAGCCACAGGGCAGATCGTCCCTACCCCGGAACCTCACGAAAGGGTGGTTTTCCTCCCCCATTTCGTCCGCGGATTGGGGTTTCCCCTCCATCAATTCGTCCGCGGCCTCATGTTCTACTACGGGCTGGACTTTCATGATCTGGGCCCGAATTTCATCCTCAACATCTTGGCGTTCATCGTCGTGTGCGAGGCTTTCCTCCGCATCCGGCCCCACTTTGGCCTGTGGCTGAAGACCTTCAATATCAAGCCAAGGTTGTAGGAGGCCAACAAGCGGAATGTGGCGGAGCCATGGTGGGAAACATGCCCAACGTTGCATGGCTCAATGGCTCCTTCATGGAGACCGTAAAGGGGTGGCAATCGGGGTGGTTCTACATCACCAAGCCGCGCGACACCAACTGGGTGGCGGCCCCCGAGTTTCGATCCGGAATCCCTACGCGGCTCACTTCCTGGAAGGAGAAGGGCCTGTCCTGGGGTTCATCGGTGGAGCTGGACGGACTCCAGAAGTGTATCTAGAACATGACAAGCAAGAAACTTAAGCTTGTCAACATAGTCCAGGTCATGCTTTTCTGCCGGATCCTCCCGTGTCAACAACGGGATTTCAACTTATGGGAGTTAGACCCGGCCCGGCACCAGACTCTAAGCGAGCTCTTCGACATGACGCACAAAGACATCTGGAGGGTGTTGTTCAAGGGCGCCGAGGTCCCTCCCTCTCTCACCGAGGACCGCGGGCTAAGCGCGAAGCGCCCTGCGAATCCGGTAAGTTTTGTACATCTGGTAGGATATTTATTTCCCATAGCTTAACCATGTGTGGGGTCTGAGCTCCCATGCCTTTGACAGGACTGGGTGGAGGCATCGGAGCAGATTGACTGTCTGACCCCTCTGCCCGAAGACACTGCGGACGCTCTCCTGACGGAGATGCGGACTCCGGCTCCTTATGAGGTGCCGGATAAGACCAAGAAGAAGGCCAAGGGAACCCGAAAGAGTTCCCGGCGCTAGGTGGTATCGGACTCATCGTCCGATAACTCCGAGACGCACTCCTCCCACAAAAACGAGGAGAAGGAAGACGAAGACTCCCCCCTCCAGCCGGGGGAGACAAGAAAAGGAAGGCCGCCCCAATCGGGGAGGCCGAAGGGTCCAAGAAGGGAAGGACTCTCCTTCCGGACTGTTCCACCACCACCGCCGACGGCGAAGATGAGTGGCTGCTCAGGGCCAAGCCCCTGGCGAAGTCGTAAGTATTCGGATACCAGAGTAACTCATATCATACCTTTGTCGCACTGCTTCTCCTAATGCCGAATATGATTATGCAGTCCGCCCCAAGCCCGTACCGATGTATCATCGTCGGACGGTTCCTTGGACTCGTCAGACATGAATAGTGATACACTTCCAACCGCCACCTCTCCTTGCCCTACGGACAATGCCAAGGTATTGTCTCAAGGGGCACCGAATCGGGGGGAGACAGTCCCGGAGGCACCTCAAGGCGACCTTCCGGACTCCAGGAGCAAAGGGAGCAAGGCTCCCGGGGGCTCCAAGTTCGGGTCTCAGCCGAACATCGCGCCGGAACCTCCAATGGTTCCGGACTCGGGCAGGCGCCCCCCTTCCAAAAGGGGCAAGACGCCCGTGCCGGTTACCTTTGTCCATCCAGAGGCACCGGACAACCTGCTAGGAGCGCTTCGCGGCGCTTCCATCGACGAAGAACACCGCACTATTATGAGTGCGGTGATCAAGAAGGTTTAGTCCGCCAAGAGCAGACTGACTGAAGCCTGTGCCAGCCTTCTAACAGGCTTTGAGGTAAGTATTTAAAATATAGGAAAAATATTACCGCATAGACAGTAGCCCCTAATGCTCTGTTTGGTGTTCACAAAGAAAAGCCGAATAGAGGATCAAATAAAATATGCAGGAGTCTAATATAAGTATGTCTGTATGCGTATGCAGGCTTCGCTGCTAACCTCTGCCACACTGACTGCGGAGGTCGCCGCACTGAAGCAGGACCTCGAGGGGTCCGAGAAAGAGCCCGGCCTTGCCAAGAGGTAGCTCGAGGAGAACAAAGGTAAGTAATACCTTGTCTATATATATATATAAATATGGTTGCGAAATGACAGGATCATCATGAATGTGCCAGGGGCTACGACCGAAGTGGCGACCCTAAAGCAAGCGCCGTCCGAGGCCGAAGACAAAGCGGCCAAGGAGTGCACCGAGAGGGAAAAGCAAGAGGCACGGGTGGGCGAGGTGAAGCAAGAGCTCCAGGCTCTCGTGACGAAGCACGAAGCTTGACTCGAAGATGCGAGAGTCTGAGCTTGCCGCGGCCCTCGAGAGCGCAAAGCATGCCAAGGCCGAAGCCCAAAAGGCCCTCCAGGAGATTGAGGCGATGAGGAGGATAGCAGCGGGTAAGGCATTCAATATGCAAAGCAAGCATGTGAAAGTAAATTACTTGTTACTTACCCGAGTCCGGAGCTCTCCAGGAGCATTCGCAGATTTGTCCTGCAGCGTGTCGGATGCCGCGAAATTTTACCAGGCCGAGGAGGGAAGCTCGACAGAGAAGCTGTTCTGGTCTCAGTATACTATGACCGAACACCCGATGCCTATGGGTGACCAGCTGAAGCAACTGGTCGAGCTGCACAAGGCGGCCGAACAGGCCATGAAGGGCTTTATAGTCCGGATGTGGCCTGGCGACTCCCTTCCCAATAGCTACTTCGGCCTGGTGAGGCGGCTTGTGGATGCCTGCCCATGGCTGGAAGTCATCAAGCGGTCCGTCTGCATCGAAGGTGCACGCCGGGCCTTTGCCCGTGCGAAGGTGCACTGGGCCAAGATGGACGCTGAGAAGCTGGTGAAGGAGGGGTCGCCGCAGGGCAAGGAGCATCGCCACCCCGAAATGTATTATGAGGGTGTCCTGAAGGGTGCCCGTCTTGTGGCGGACGAGTGTGCAAAAGATGTAATTTTTGAATGAACTTGCTCGTGTGATCCTGTGTTATGAAAACTTGTTCATATGCGCTATGCAACGCTTGTTTGAATTTAAAATATTACCTTCTGTGCGGCCGTTTATCAAATCTGAGAGATGGCCAGTCGTCGGCTTCTGCCCCATGCCACGAGTGCTAGGGTGTTCGGGATAAACCTGAGCACTCTTTTTCCCATTGTTGGGTCCGTCAAGGGAGGTGCTCAGCACAACGAACAAGGCAACCGGACTATAATGCTTTATCACTCTCACTTAGCCATAGAATTCTACAATTTTAAATTTTAGCGAAGCCCCTAGTATTTGGAAGGCCGAATTCGGGGCGCTATACACGCTTTAAGCCGGACAAAGCTGACTCCTTGTTCTAAGTGGCATAAGTCTTTAGGGACTCGAAACCTCTCGAACAGCGACCAGCTCTCGCCTTATCATGACAGTCAGTTTTAGCTTTCTCTACCAAGGTGCTTGTCGGTGTTCTGGGAACGGGGGTCCCCAGACTTGCCTGCCTGCGGCCTGCGGCGTGGCTCAAAGGGGGGCCCAGCATGGCCCATCTTCACCAACACAAACCCAAGACCCTCGCGAGGGGCCAAGCCTCGCGAGGCGGACGATGCGAAGCTTCCTCAGGCATGGCCTCGTTAGGCTGGCTCACGAGGAGGCGGAGATACCAAGGCGGGGTACCTCACGAGGTGCCCATGACGCAAGCCATGACAACTCAGGGCGCCAGGCGGGTGCCAGCCCGCGCAGCGTCCTCCTTTCCTCTTTGGTGCAAAGGGGGAAAGCGCAGCCGCGGAGTACCGAGACATCAGGCAAAGGTTGCCATTTCAGTGCAATGAGACCAAGACCAGGAGGACTACGAGATGGAGGTCACCGTGGAGCCCAAGATGGCGTCATCACCAGAGCTTTGCGCAGGCGAAGACTACTTTTGTCTGGATAGCTGATACTTGCTGTCCCCCTTCAAATTAGCCCGCCATTGTTGGCTCCCTTCTCGCTCAATATTTGGGAAGAGGACCAGGGCCTCTATAAATAGGACAAGCCACCCACACAGCAAAGGGGGTCGGCAAAGAGGTCAGGGAGAGAGAGAAAGGTGGTTGAACTCCTCCCAGTAGTTCATCGCCTCAGCCAAGAACAGACCCTCGCGAGGCTGTTCTTTCTTGTATTGTTCATCATCACCAGCCCAAGAGGCAATCCACACACCACACACTGGAGTAGGATATTACACCACAACGGTGGCCCGAACCAGTATAAACCCCGTGTCTCTTGGGTTGTTCATTCCTTAGTTAGATCTTAGCATGGCGGAGGGGTGCAGGTAGGTAGGAGGCGAAATCTCTGCACGCACCCGAGTGTTCGAACCTCAAGGGTCTGCCGGAACCCGAAATCCGACAATTGGCGTGCCAGGTAGGGGTGCGCTGGAATTCGTCTTCCACCGCCCCGTTCTCCTCCGACCGTCACGCCCATGTCTGACGCTCGTCGGGCCCGCGCCGAGCGTCGGGCCGCACTCACTTCCCGTGTCGCCTAGACGGCCCCTGTCGGCGGGCATCCACGCCATTCCCCATCACCTTCCGACAACGCCGCCACCGGCACGGCGGGGGACGAGCGGCAAGCATCGTCTCAGCATCCATCCGTGCGTCAAGATGGCCGCACCGCAACTCCCTCGCTCGCCCCAGCTGGTTCTTCGTGCCGCGCGCTCCGCGCGCCCATGGGGCCCCGCAACCTCTCCCCCGACTATCGCGCTGCACTGTCACCCCCAGTCATCGCGGCCCTCTTGGGCGGCTCGCAGGCGCCGCCTACAAGTTACCACGTCAAGCCGTTCATTCGCCGGGTCAGCGCCGCTTCCACGCGGCAGGGGGCTCCCCTGGATCGGGCGGCGCCCAAGACCGGCCTGAGCTTCAGCTCGGAGGACCACCCCTCCAACTCGGCCTGCTCGGGCGCGCTCCCCATGCTGTGCACCACCACCATCTGCCAAGTGGCCGTCACCAGAACTCTCACCGATGGCGGGGCAGGCCTCAACGTGCTCTCAGTTGAGGCCTTCAACCTCCTCTGCATACCCCTGGAACGGCTGCAGCCCAGCCGGCCCTTCTCAGGCGTTGGGGGCAGGTCGTCCGGCTCCTTGGGACAGATCCGGCTCCCAGTGACCTTCGGCACCTACGCCAACTTCCGCACGGAGCTGGTCGACTTCGACATCGCCCCCATCGGCCTTCCTTACAACGCCATCCCCGGTTACTCGGTGCTGGCCCAGTTCATGGCCACGACGCACCCGGCGTACAACCTCATGAAGATGCCCGGGAGCAGCGGTGTCCTCACCGTGTACGGGGACACTGGGGATGCTCTGCGGGTGCTCAAGCTCATCTTCAAGACAGCGGCGTCGGCACAGCCCGCTGCCTTGGAGGCCCCCGAGCCCAAGGGGGTTGCGCCCGCCAAGAAGAAATAGTTGTTCACCCAAGACACGGCAGAAACCAAGCAGATACCCGTCGATGAGGACGGGTCCACCAACGCCACTTTCACCATAGGCGCCCACCTCAAACCCGAGCAGGAGGAGGTCCTGGTCGGGTTCCTGCGCGCAAACAAGAAGGTATTCACTTGGGAGCCAGACCAGTTGGCAGGGATCCCCAGGAGTGTAATCGAGCATCACCTCAATGTATGCCCCAATGTGCGCCCTGTGAAGCAGAAGGCCAGGCGGCAGTCCACAGAAAAGTAGGCCTTAATCGTCCAAGAGACCCGCAAATTAGAGGCCGCTGGGGTCATTCACGAGGTCCGATACCCAGATTGGTTGGCCAACCCTGTCGTTGTGCCAAAGAAGGGAGGGAAGGAACGCATGTGTGTCGACTTCACCAACCTCAACAAAGCGTGCCCGCAAGATCCGTTCCCGCTCCCCCGCATCGACCAGATCATCGACTCCACTGCGGAATGCGACCTGCTATGCTTCCTGGATGCCTTCTCTGGGTATCACCAGATCAAGATGGCGGTTGAAGACGTCCAGAAGACAGCCTTCCTAACCCTGTGTTGGGTGTACTGCTACACCTGCATGCCATTCGGGCTGCGTAACGCAGGGGCGACCTTTCAGCGGCTGATGCATATCACCTTGGGCCCGCAGCTCGGGAAGAATGTTGAAGCTTACGTTGATGACATCGTGGTAAAATCTCAGGAGGCCAAGACCTTGATACAAGACCTGGAGGAAACCTTCGCGAGCCTCAACGCAGTGAACCTACGGCTCAACCCAGAGAAATGTGTGTTTGGAGTCCCCTCGAGCAAGCTCCTGGGTTTCCTCGTGTCTCACCAAGGCATCGAGGCTAACCCGGAGAAGGTCAAGGCAGTGGAAGACATGGGCCCGCCAAAGACCCTTAGAGAAATGCAGAAGCTCACGTGGCGCATGACCGTGCTAGGGCGCTTCATATCCAAGTTGGGGGAGCGAGCGCTACCCTTCTTCCAGCTAATGAAGAAAAAGGGGCCCTTCGAGTGGACTGAAGAGGCCGACAAGGCATTCCAGGATCTCAAGAAATACCTGACCAGCCCACCGGTCATGGTGGCTCCGCACCCTCAAGAGCCCCTGGTGCTTTATCTCGCCGCCACTCCCTACTCCGCCAGCGCAGCCCTGGTGGCAGTCAGAGAGAAGTGTCGACTCAGAACCGCGGCAGCAGCCCGAGACAAGGCGGAGCTGGTACGAGGAAGGCCCACAGAAGCCGCCACGGCAGCTGATGAGGACCAGCCGCCGCAGAGGGGCGCACCAGAGGCAGGAGAGGCCCCTCTCCCAGATGTCCAGTCTCAGGAGGCCTCATTGTCTCGAGAGGCGCCATGGTCTCCAAAGGGAGCCGCCAGTACTGACGCACTCCACCTCATTGATCACCCAATGTACTTCGTCAGCACAGTGTTGCGGGATGCAAGGGCGCGGTACCCTATGCCCCAGAAACTCCTCCTCGCGCTACTGGTGGCCTCGCGCAAGCTGCGGCACTATTTTCAGGGTCACCCCGTCAAGGTCGTCTCGTCATACCCCCTAGAGAGGGTGCTCAGGAGCCCCAATTCAGCTGGGAGAGTCGCTGAGTGGAACATAGAGCTGCAAGCGTTTCAGCTCGAATTCAGCATGACCAGAGTCATCAAGGGAGCAGCGTTAGCGGATTTTATGGCAGAATGGACGGAGGCGCCAGGCATCAAGGCCGATGAGGATCGGTCCCTGTCCCCAGGAAGCGAGGCGCCAGAAGGTTGTGTCATGTACTTTGATGGGGCGTTCTCCAGACACGGCGCAGGGGCTGGGGCGGTGCTTATATCGCCCACCCAGGACAAACTCTATTATGCCGTGCAACTTTGTTTCCAGCAAGGCGAAAAGGTCTCCAACAACATAGCGGAGTATGAAGGTTTAATAGCGGGCTTGAAGGCCGCAGCTGCCCTGGGGGTGAAACGCCTCACCATCAAGGGCGATTCGCAGCTCCTTGTCAATTTCTCCAACAAGGTGTACGAGCCGAAGGATGAGCACATGGAGGCCTACCTTTGCAGAGGTCCGTAGGATGGAGAAGCAGTTCTGGGGGTTGGAGTTGCAGCATGTGCCCCGTGGCACCAATCAAGAGGCCGATGACATCGCCAAACGCGCGTCCAGGCGGTTACCTCAGGAGCCTGGCGTTTTCGAGGAATAGCTCTTCAAGCCTTTAGCCTTGCCGTCACTATCAAACACGGCTCAGCCCCGGGAGGAGCTCCCCCAGCCACCTGCCTCTGGAGCTCCGGCCTGTGGCCCGGCCTCAGGAGCACGCCTGCTCCTGACGATGGAACCTCAGGAGGGATGTTGGATCACGGAGCTCTGGAGCTACTTGACGCAAGGGACCCTGCCGGAGAAGGAGGAGGAAGCAGAGCGAGTGGCACACCAGGCCACGGCATACTGCATCAGAGATGGAGAGCTCTACCAGAAGCGACCACACGATGTATCCCTGCGCTGCATCTCCAGGGAGCAAGGGAAGGAGCTACTGGAAGATATACACGGTGGGGACTATGGACATCATTCATCATCACGGACCCTCGTCGGCAAGGTGTTCCGCAGTGGGTTTTATTGGCCCACCGCGCTCAATGACGCCGTTGAACTAGTGAAAGCTTGTGAGGCCTGCCAGTTCCATGCCAAGCAGATCCATCAGCCGGCGGGGGGCTTGCAGACTATCCCCCTTTTGTGGCCTTTCGCAGTCTGGGGGCTCGACATCTTGGGTCCGTTTCCTCGAGCGCCAGGGGGCTGCCGCTACCTTTACGTTGCTGTAGACAAGTTCACCAAGTGAGCTGAAGTGGAGGCTGTCCGCACCATTCCTGTGGGTTCCGCGGTCAAGTTCATCAAGGGCATCGTGAGCCGGTTCGGGGTGCCGAATCGCATCATCACAGACAATGGTTCGCAGTTCACCAGTAACCTCTTCAAAACATACTGTACTAACCTTGGAACGCAGATATGCTACGCTTCAATGGCGCACCCCCGAAGCAACGGCCAGGCCGAGCGAGACAATGCGGAGGTCCTGAGGGGCCTCAAGACCAGGACGTTCAAGAAGAAGCTGGAGGCCTGCGGTAGAGGTTGGTACGATGAGCTTTGGTCCGTGTTGTGGTCCATCCGCACAACCGCGACCAAGCCGACTGGGGAGACCCCGTTCTTCCTGGTCTACGGAGCCGAAGCGGTCCTCCCTCACGAGGTCAGACGTCGCTCCATGCGGGTCCTGGCGTTCAACGAGGCGCAACAGGACACCATGCGGGGGATGGACCTTGTGCTGGGGGAGGAACGTCGCCGAGAAGCCGCGCTACGAGCGGCGAGGTACCAACAAGCGCTGCGGCGATATCACTGCCGCAACATCCGCCCCAGGACACTCGAGGTAGGAGACCTCGTGCTCAGGCGGGTCCTCTCCAGGGAAGGGCTGCACAAGCTCTCTCCCATGTGGGAGGGCCCGTTCAAGGTTGTTCATGTTTCCAGGCCCGGCTCAGCGCGCTTGGAGACTCAGGAGGGAGTGCCAGTCCAGAACGCATGGAACATCCAGCACCTCCGAAGGTTCTACCCCTAAAAAGGCCCGGAGCCTGTGAAGCAAGGCGAATGCCTGTGAAGCTATCGCGTTTTGGAAAAGGCTCGGAGCCTGTGAAGCTATCGCGTTTTGGAAAAGGCCCGGAGCCTGTGAAGCAAGGCGAATGCCTATGAAGCTATCGCGTTTTGGAAAAGGCCCGGAGCCTGTGAAGCTATCGCGTTTTGGAAAAGGCCCGGAGCCTGTGAAGCAAGGCGAATGCCTGTGAAGCTATCATGTTTTGGAAAAGGCCCGGAGCCTGTGAAGCAAGGCGAATGCCTGTGAAGCTCTCGCGTTTCGAAAAAGGCCCGGAGCCTGTGAAGCAAGGCGAACGCCTGTGAAGCTCGCCGCCCGTGACACTCTCACGTAATAATGAGTTGGGGCTGTACACGCCCCGGAGTCTCAGGAGCGCCGGCCTCAGGCCCTGGGGCTCCCTCCCACGCCCAGTGGCAGCACTTAGCCCTGCGCTGGTGAGAAGACGTCGAAGACTAGACTAGGTGCCGGACGCGGCTTTTCATTTGCTTTCCGTAGTTGGCTTGTTCCTCCTCATTTGAAGTTTTATTGAAGTTGTTGCCGTCTTTGGCTTGCGGTTCTTTGGCTTTTCACGCTCCTGCCTCGATTTCTCTTGTGCAAGGCCTCGCGAGGAGGAGAGCCGAGCGCCCTCGCGAGTGCTCCTATCCTAGTCACTCAAAGGGTTCGCGACCTGAGCCCCTTGCAGGAGCACCCCTCCAGTCTGTGCCCCTCGGGCACCGTGACACAAACGCATGGCCTGGGTCGGTCGCCCCCATGGCTGGGGCCGGGAACCATCCACGCACGGGCACATAGTCGGAAGGTACGATGAAGAAAGCGAAACGATAATTAATAGCAATAACCCATATACGCCCCCACGGGGCACCACACTACTGTCCTTCTCTATGCAGGAAAAGGGAAGAGAAAAAACAAATCTGGTGCGGCTCGCCTCGCACCGGCCTGCAGGGAAGCCCGAGCTGCCTCCGGAGCTCAGGCGGACTCCCTCTCGCGCTTCACAAGGGCGCGTCGTTGGGCGGACGCTCCACCCCCCCCCCAGGCAGATACGACGGCGTGGGGGCTGGTTAAGGCCACCACTAGGAGAGTCGCCGCCTGAAGAAGGACCGGAGAAGCTTGAGGAACCCTGAGCACCGCCAACCCCGCGAGCGCCGTCCTCTCCATCATCGCCAGAGTCGGGTTCCCAGCCGCGGTCGTCGCCCTCGGGGCAGCACCCTGCGCGGCGACCATCTTCCCCAAACACCCTCACGTAGAGGGTGGCATCGCCGTCGAACCTGAAGTATAGGGTGCACCGACGGCCCAGGCCACGCGCGCGGGCAAACGTCTGCCAATCGCGGGCCAGGGCCATGCTCCCAGCTACGGAGACCTCCAGTGAAACCCATGAGGCCCGGCTGCAGCAGCCGTCGGCCTGAAGCCAGAGGCCGCCCGGGGCACCGGCCGGGAACTCGCCGAGGAGGAAGCGAGGAAGTGGGAGCCGGGTGCTAGTCGGCTCCGCCGACCACACGACGAACTCCGGCAGCACCTCTGTAGCGCGAAAGCGCGTCATAGGGGGACGCGCAGCCGGAGAGCACCCCCCGGCCGCAGAAATCCGCCCGCCACCGTGCTGGAAAGCGTCTCCGCGGCCGCGGGAAGCTGTCGTGGTGGCCACAGGATGTTTGCGGGGGCGCCCTCGGCCGCGCTTGGGCAGGGAAGAGGCATGCTCGCCTGGCAAGCCTTCCCCTTCTCCGCGGCTGAAAACCTCCTCGACGGGGCCATGAAGAAGAAGAAGAAGCAAGGGGAGGTGAACCGGAAGGGCGCACGCCGTCCAATACTTATAGCCGGCGGAGGCCAACCGCCGACCTCCACGATCGCAGGTAATCATGACCCGTCTTGCATGTAGGGACTTGTCCAGTCGGTGCAGTTGCCGAGGCACCATGGGGAAGTGGAGACGCCCACGTCCAATCAACCGCCACGCGGCGCCCAAGGCCGCAGGCTGTTAGGGCCCGCGGCGCTTCGCTCTTGCCCTTCCGCCTCCCTACACGGCCAAGTCCGGGCGCGCCTTGGGCCTGGGGGCTACTGTCGGCGTTCTGGGAATGGGGGTCCCTAGACTTGCCTGCCTGCGGCCTGCGGCGTGGCTCAAAGGGGGGCCCAGCACGGCCCATCTTCACCAACACAAACCCAAGACCCTCGCGAGGGGCCAAGCCTCGCGAGGCGGACGACGCAGAGCTTCCTCAGGCATGGCCTCATTAGGCTGGCTCACGAGGAGGCGGAGAGATCAAGGCGGGGTACCTCACGAGGTGCCCATGACGCAAGCCATGACAACTCAGGGTGCCAGGCGGGTGCCAGCCCGCGCAGCGTCCTCCTTTCCTCTTTGGTGCAAAGGGGGCAAGCGCAGCCGTGGAGTACCGAGGCATCAGGCAAAGGTTGCCATTTCGGTGCAACGAGACCAAGACCAGGAGGACTATGAGTTGGAGGTCACCGTGGAGCCCAAGACGGCGTCATCACTAGAGCTTTGCGCAGGCGAAGACTACTTTTGTCAGGATAGCTGATACTTGCTGTCCCCCTTCAAATTAGCCCGCCATTGTTGGCTCCCTTCCCGCTCAATATTTGGGAAGAGGACCAGGACCTCTATAAATAGGACTAGCCAGCCACACAGCAAAGGGGGTCGACAAAGAGGTCAGGGAGAGAGAGAGAAAGGTGGTTGAACTCCTCCCAGCAGTTCATCGCCTCAGCCAAGAACAGACCCTCGCGAGGCTGTTCTTTCTTGTATTGTTCATCATCACCAGTCCAAGAGGCAATCCACACACCACACACTGGAGTAGGGTATTACACCACAATGGTGGCCCGAACCAGTATAAACCCCGTGTCTCTTGAGTTGTTCTTTCCTTAGTTAGATCTTAGCATGGCGGAGGGGTGCAGGTAGGTAGGAGGCAAAATCTCCGCGCGCACCCCAGTGTTCGAACCTCAAGGGTCTGCCGGAACCCGAAATCCGACAGTGCTTAGCCCAGCTGAACCGGGGCACAATCGCAGTAGTTCTCCCAGTGCTACCTTAGCCGATATAACGGAACGTAAGGTACCAAAACATGGGAGCCGGGCAAACCCAACTATTGACCCAAGACATGATTCGGAGCTGATGCATATAATGCTATAAGTTTGGGGTGCCGCACTGTCGAAAGTGTTCGGACTTCTCACGCCGTATTATGGGGTATGCTTAAGCCCCTAGCGTATTGGCCGTACTAGAGTGTACGGGTGCTGGATGTCATGAATGAACAATACAAGAATAGAGAATGCGATAATAGTCTAGTGCTATGCATTGTTTATTCAAAAAGGTGCGTTAAAGCAGAATGATACAAGTAGTGCTATAAGCAAAAAGTAGGACTATTTGACATGTCCCCTCCAAGGGCAAGCTGAGGAATGGTATTTAAAGCAGGTATTTCACTCGTTGTCAGAGACCACCTGGGAGTTCCATGGTGCGACGTAGCTTTCTGCCTCGTTGGTTGTTGCATCGTGTGTCCGACAACCGTGTTGCCGGACGGGGTTTCCAGAGATTAAAGTCCTAAAAGAGAGAAAAAATAACAAAGCGGGAAGCCCCTAGTGCGGTTGAGCCGCGTCTTGGGGCGCGCTTGAAGGTGTCTGGGTCTTGAATCGCCGAACTGGTGGATTGCCTTAAGAGGATTCTTTGCGCTTCTGCTGTGAGGGCCGCAGTGTGCTCCTCCGTACGAGAGAGCGCTCTGTGTTTCCATTGACTGTGATGACCCCCCGAGGTCCTGGCATCTTGAGCTTGAGATATGCATAGTGTGGTACTGCGTTGAATCTTGCGAATGCGGTTCGCCCAAGCAGTGCATGATAGCCGTTGCGGAACGGGACTATATCAAAGATTAACTCCTCGCTTCGGAAGTTATCCAGGGATCTGAAGACCACTTCTAGTGTGACTGAGCCTATGCAATGGGCCTCTGCACCTGGTATGACGCCTTTGAAGGTCATTTTTGTGGGTTTGATCCTTGAGGGATCTATACCCATTTTGTGCACTGTGTCCTGATAAAGCAGGTTCAGGCTGCTGCCACCGTCCATAAGGACTCGAGTGAGGTGAAATCCGTCGATGATTGGTTCTAGGACTAGTGCGGCGAATCCGCCATGATGGATACTAGTGGGGTGGTCCCGGCAATCGAAGGTGATCGGACAGGAGGACCATGGGTTGAACTTTGGGGCGACTGGCTCCAACGCATATACGTCCCTTAACGCACGCTTCCGCTCCCTCTTGGGGATGTGGGTTGCGTATATCATGTTCATTGTCCGCACTTGTGGGGGGAACCTCTTCTGTCCTCCGGTGTTCGGCGTCCAGGGCTCCTCCTCGTCATCGCTGTGTGACCCCTTATCTTTGTTTTTGGCATTTAACTTGCCGGCCTGCTTCAACACCCAACAATCCCTGTTGGTGTGGTTGGCTGGCTTGTCGGGGGTGCCGTGTATTTGACACGAGCGATCGAGTATACGGTCCAAACTAGACGGGCCCGAAGTGCTTCTTTTGAACGACTTTTTCCGCTGATCGGGTTTAGAGCCTCTGAATCCGGCATTGACTGCCGTATCCTCGGTATTGTTGCTGTTAATGCGGCGCTTGTGTTTGTTGCGACGTGACCTGCCATTGCCATCCTTGGTATCCGAAGTACCATGGTTCTTTGATATATTATTGCTGCGAGCCAGACGACTGTCTTCTCCCGCGCAAAAGCGGGTCATAAGTGTCGTGAGGGCTGCCATAGATATCGGCTTTTCCTGGCCAAGGTGCCGTGCGAGCCACTCGTCGTGGATGTTGTGCTTAAAAGCTGCTAGGGCCTCTACATCCGGACAATCGACGATTTGAGTTTTCTTTGTTAGGAACCGTGTCCAGAATTGCCTGGCCGATTCCTCTGGCTGCTGAATTATGTGGCTCAAGTCATCGGCATCTGGTGGTCGCACATAATTGTCCTGGAAGTTGTCAAGGAATGCGGCTTCCAGATCTTCCCAACAGCCAATGGATTCTGCTGGCAGGCTGTTGAGCCAATGCCGAGCTGGTCCTTTGAGTTTAAGAGGGAGGTATTTGATGGCATGTAGATCATCACTGCGGGCCATGTGGATGTGCAGGAGGAAGTCCTCGATCCATACCGCATGATCTATTGTGCCGCCGTATGATTCTATATTTATGGGTTTGAAACCCTCTGGGATTTGATGATCCATTACTTCGTCTGTGAAGCATAGGGGGTGTGCGACGCCTCTGTACTGGGCTATATCACGACGCAACTCAAATGAGTCTTGTCCGCTGTGTTCGGCCCGGCCGGACTTACTTTTACTGTATCAGGCGTGACGGTTATCGTCTCGCATAGTGGCGCGCCCTCGCGATCCGTAGATTGATCTTGCATGTTTTGCTTTGTCCTCCAATAAGTCTCGCAGGTCTGGCGTATTTCCCCATGTCTTGATATTTTTATTTGAGTGGCGTCGGGGTGCGGGTTGAACTTTTGGCTGGAATGCCTCTTTGTCGCGGCCACGAGGTGGCCGATCAGCCGCGTCATACGCTGGGGATGTAGGTTTTGGTGCTTCCTCCTCTAGTCGGGGTAGCAACCTGCGCTTTGGGTAACTCTTGGAGGGGCGTTCGAGTTTATATTCCTCGGCCACAAGGACTTCAGTCCATCTGTCAGCTAGCAAATCTTGATCAGCTTGAAGCTGATGTTGCTTTTTCTTAAGGCTATTTGGCGTGGCTATAAGCCGACGCTTGAAGCGCTCTTGTTCGACGGGATCCTCAGGCATGCCGAATTCGTCATCGTCGAGGCTTGCCTCGTCTTCGGAGGGAGGCATGTAATTATCATCCTCCGCCTCTCCATCTGCCGCTCTCTCAGGAGGGCTGGCTTCTCCATCCTCCTGCCCTAAATCTTGCTGGATGGGATTGTTGTCGTCTTCGGCACTGTTCGGAGTGCTATTATCTCCTATGCCGGTGTCACCTCTTTTGCTTTAGCGAGCCTTAGAGCGGCGCCGCTGACATTGGCGCTTGGGTTGCTTCTTGGAGGGGTCATCCTCCGCTGTCCCGTCGCCATTGCCTTGTTTGGGTGTGTCCACCATATATATGTCATATGACGAGGTGGCTGTCCAGTGCCCTGTGGGCAGTTGTTCTTGTTCGCCTCCTGCATCGTTGACCATGCCGTCGATGTCTTCGGAGTCGAAGTCGAGCATGTCGGTCAAATCTTCGATAGTGGCTACTAAGTGGGTGGTGGGTGGGCTGCGAATTTCTTCGTCATCCGCATCCCAATCCTGCTGGACATAGTTCAGCCAGGACTCTCCTGACAAGAAGAGAGACCTTAATGAGTTCAGTATGTCACTGAAGGGCGAGTGCTGAAAGATATCCATGGAGGTAAACTCCATGATCGACACCCAGTCAGATTCGATAGGCATGGGCGCAGGCGGTTTGGAGTCCGTGGCCGGGGAAGAATCCGGTAGTTCGGCGTCACGGCTCCCGTGAAGGGTAAGGTCGATACTCGGCTCGATCGCCGATGAGAGTGCGGCCTCCGTGGCGGGGTCTATCCACCCGTCCATGGATGGCGCATCTGTCTCCGAATTGAGGGTCGGAGTGGTTGCCGACGCGATCTCCTGAACACAGACCGATGGCAGAGCTAAATCATGCTCATCGTGACCGTGTGGCGCATTAGGCAGGGACTCGAATCCATCGAAGATCAAGTCTCCACGGATATCGGCTATGTAGTTTAAGCTTCCAAACCTGACCTGGTGGCCAGGGGCGTAGCTCTCGATCTGATCTAGATGGCCAAACGAGTTGGTCTGCAGTGCGAAGCCGCCGAACACAAAGATCTGTCTGGGGAGAAAAGTCTGACCCTGAACTGCAGCACTGTCGATGATCGGAGGAGCCATCCAGCCTAATGACGACAACACAGAGGAACTCTCAGTGAAAGCACCAATGTTGGTGTCAAAACCGGCGGATCTCGGGTAGGGGGTCCCGAACTGTGCGTCTAAGGCGGATGGTAACAGGAGGCAGGGGACACGATGTTTTACCCAGGTTCGGGCCCTCTTGATGGAGGTAAAACCCTACATCCTGCTTGATTTATTCTTGATAATATGGGCAGTACAAGAGTTGATCTACCACGAGATCAGAGAGGCTAAACCCTAGAAGCTAGCCTATGGTATGATTGTATGTTGTCCTACGGACTAAAACCCTCCGATTTATATAGACACCAGAAGGGGCTAGGGTTACACAAGGTCGGTTACAAAGGAGGAGATATACATATCCGTATTGCCTAGCTTGCCTTCCACGCCAAGTAGAGTCCCATCCGGACATGGGACGAAGTCTTCAATCTCGTATCTTCATAGTCCAACAGTCCGGCCAAAGGATATAGTCCGGCTGTCCGGAGACCCCCTAATCCAGGACTCCCTCACCCATTGTTTCTATGGCCCTTAGAAGGCCCATTGTTTCTACGGCCCGTAGGAGGCCCATGTTAACTACAGTAAATATGTAGCCCATTGTTAATGTGGCCTAGTTTAAAAAAGTAGGTTATTGCGTCCACTAGCAAACCGCGGAAAAAGAACTGCACTGACTACAAGAAAACAAATAAACAAGACAACGGAAATAAATAAGCAAGCAACTTACGCTAGGCTATCATGGCTATTACACATATTACATCCACTGGGCATCAAAGTTCGCCACAAGTGAAAATATAGGGAACAAAGCAGCATATAAATGCTGCAGCAAAACAAGTCCAGAACAGAAACCACTTCAGAAGAGCTCAAGAAACAATATCCTGGGTACCCATAATGCTGGCAAGATGCTTAGCAAGCTTATTAACTTTCTCTTGTTTGGCGCTTAAATCCTCCAGCACTTGCTGTTGCACCAGAAAGTATGCATATGAATTCTGCAGGGACTTCCTCAGTCCTTCGGCTTCCTGTCGCATAACATCCGATTGATGTCTTTCAACTTGAAGTTGAGACTCAAGAAGTCGAACTGATTCAGGCAGCGAGTTCGAAGAGCTGGTGCCAGCAGTAGTAGCCAGTAACTCGAACACTACATCAAGACAGGACTTTGGGGTTGTCTTAGTGCCTTCAATATAGTTTTTATCAGCTTTCTTGGAGAACAACAGGGATGTCTCACTATCTTGAACCTGATCTGCATTACTTCCTTTACCATTGCATAACAGGGTACTCTTCTCCAATATTTTATCCGCGTTCTAAAGGAGAAACAAACAAACACATCACAGGTTTACGATGTAGTATATGAAACTCATTTTGGTAAACCAGTTCAGTAGTAAGGTGGACAGGATAACATCATGAAATAAACATATATCTATGTAGTGTGGTCACTGTATGGTCTATATCATTCTAGTTTATGTTGCCAAATCAAGATAGATACAGTTCGAATCATATCTATTTAAGACAAAGCAGCATAGACAGAATATAAGTGTGGGAAACTAGGCAACAATAACAACACTTGTAATGTGCATGGCATGAGAACATAACTGTTTATTCAATTGAAACTGAAATCAACATAGAGCAAGTTACAACAGCAAACACATTAAAGAAACAAGTTTAAAACATACCTGTTGCACCATTGGAGTTTCAATTGCATCCTTCAAATTTGAAATTAGTTGGTATGAGTAAATACAGTGATGCAAGAGCAAAGTAGTATGAACCATAGCTACGGAACCTGACCTGAGAACAATTCTTCTTCTGCTTTAAGCATTGACTTGGGGTTCGGAGTGGTGGTCCTCGTGCTTTGGGCACTGCAGTTTCCTTACTAACTACTCGTGTTTGGGTGCTCTATGGTGGAGATGGTGCTGTGTCAACGGGAACTGGGTTACTATCTGCTGGGGTTGGGGTTTGATACGTCTCCAATGTATCTACTTTTCCAAACACTATTGCCCTTGTTTTGGACTCTAACTTGCATGATTTGAATGGAACTAACTCGGACTGACGCTGTTTTCAGCAGAATTACCATGGTGTTATTTATGTGCAGGAGCAAATGTTCTCGGAATGACCTAAAACTTCACGGAGACACTTTTCAGAAAATAAGAAAAATACCTGCCAAAGATGAAGGCCAGGGGGGCCACCACCTTGCCATGAGGGTGGGGGGGGCGCCCCTACCTTGTGGGCCCCCTGTTGTGTCTCCGACTCCAACTCCACCTCCATATATTGAGTTTCGATGAGAAAAAATCAGGGAGAAGAAATCATCGCGTTTTATGATACGAAGCCACCACCAAGCCCTAAAACCTCTCGGGAGGGCTGATCTAGAGTTCGTTCGGGGCTCTGGAGAGGGGAATCCGTCACCATCGTCATCATCAACCATCCTCCATCACCAATTTCATGATGCTCACCGCCGTGCGTGAGTAATTCCATCGTAGGCTTGCTGGACGGTGATGGGTTGGATGGGATCTATCATGTAATCGAGTTAGTTTTGTTAGGGTTTGATACCTAATGTCCACTATGTTCTGAGATTGATGTTGCTATGACTTTGCTATGCTTAATGCTTGTCACTAGGGCCCGAGTGCCATGATTTCAGATCTGAACCTATTATGTTTTCATCAATATATGAATGTTCTTGATCCTATCTTGCAAGTCTACAGTCACCTATTATGTGTTATGATCCGTTAACCCCGAAGTGACAATAATCAGGATACTTACCAGTGATGACCATAGTTTGAGGAGTTCATGTATTCACTATGTGTTAATGCTTTGTTCCGGCTCTCTATTAAAAGGGGACCTTAATATCACTTAGTTTCCGTAAGGACCCCGCTGCCACGAGAGGGTAGGACAAAAGATGTCATGCAAGTTCTTTTCCATAAGCACGTATGACTATATTCAGAATACATGCCTACATTATATCAATGAATTGGAGCTAGTTCTGTGTCACCCTAGGTTATGACTGTTACATGATGAACCGCATCCGACATAATTCTCCCTCACCGATCAGTTGCCTACGAGCTTTCCATATATTGTTCTTCGCTTATTTACTTTTCCGTTGCTATTGCTATCATCACTACAAAATACCAAAAACATTACTTTATTACCGTTACCTTTTGCTACCATTATCACTACTATCATATTACTTTGCTACTAAACACTTTGCTGCAGATATTAAGTTTCCAGGTGTGGTTGAATTGACAACTCAGCTGCTAATACTTGAGAATATTCTTTGGCTCCCCTTGTGTCGAATCAATAAATTTGGGTTGAATACTCTACCCTCGAAAACTGTTGCGATCCCCTATACTTGTGGGTTATCAAGACTATTTTCTGGCGCCGTTGCCGGGGACCATATCTCTATTCTTTTGAGTCACTTGGGATATATAGCTGCTTATCATTATGAAGAACTTGAGAGATCCAAAAACCAAGATCTACCCCTCAACTACGAGGGAAGGTAAGGAACTGCCATCTAGCTCTGCACTTGATTCACCTTCTGTTATGAGTAAGTTTGCGACACCTACACCTGCTTCTGCTATTCGTTCTGATGTATCGCATGTTATCGATGATGCCACTTCTGCTATGCATGATACTTATGATGAAACTACCTCTATGCCTGATACTACTATGCCACTTAGTGTTTTTCTTGATGAACAAATTGCTAGGGCTAGAGAAATTGAAAATATTGAATCTGATGATACTGATGAAAGTGATGATGAAGAACCACTTGTCATTCCTAAGGGTTATGTTTTTGATCAAGATGCTTCTTTAGCCATTTTAGCTTGCAGAAATAGAACTGAACTTAAAAAATCATTAGCTAAATGGAGTAAGAAATCCCTAAATGCTAGAATGAAACCTGACCCTGCTTTTGCTACTTCACCTATCTTTGTTACTGATAAGGATTATGAATTCTCTGTTGATCCTGATATAATTACTTTGGTTGAATCTGATCCTTTTCATGGTTATGAATCTGAAACTGTTGTGGCACATCTTACTAAACTGAATGATATAGCTACCCTGTTCACTAAAGATGAGAGAACTCGCTACTTTTATATCCTTAAAATATTTCCGTTCTCATTAAAGGGTGATGCTAAGATATGGTTTAATTCTCTTGATCCTGGTTGTGTGCGTAGTCCCCAGGATATGATTTATTACTTCTCTGCTAAATATTTCCCTGCCCATAAGAAACAAGCTGCTTTAAGGGACATATATAATTTTGTGCAAATTGAAGAAGAGAGTCTCCCACAAGCTTGGGGGAGGCTTCTCCAATTACTTAATGCTTTGCCTGATCATCCTCTTAAGAAAAATGAAATACTTGATATCTTTTATAATGGACTAACCGATGCCTCCAGAGATTACCTGGATAGTTGTGCTGGTTCAGTTTTCAGGGAAAGAACACCGGATGCAGCTGAAATTCTATCGAATAATATGTTGACAAATGAAAATAATTGGACACCTCCAGAGCCATTTCCTGAGCCTATTCCTAAACCAACTCCGAAGAGGAGGGGTATTCTATTTCTTAGTCCTGAAGATATGCAAGAGGCAAAGAAATCTATGAAAGAGAAAGGTATTAAAGCTGAAGATGTTAAGAATTTACCTCCTATTGAAAAATACATGGTCTTAATTTACCGCCTGTTGAAGAAACATATAATCTTAATCCTTTACCTCTTGAAGAAACTCATGATCTTAATAACCCGACACAGGTAGTAAAGGTAAATTCTCTCTATAGATATGATAAAGCTGTAATCCCTTTTACTAAATTTGCTAGCCCGTGCTTAGATGAGTTTGATAAATTTATGGCTAAGCAAGAAGATTTTAATGCTTATTTTGGTAGACAATTGAAAAAAATTCAAATATGCTTGAACACTTGGGTGATTATATGGCTAATGTTAAAGGTGAACTTAAACTTATTAGTAAACATGCTTCTATGGTGACCACTCAAGTAGAACAAGTACTTAAAGCTCAAAATGATTTGCTCAATGAATTGAATAGTAAAGATAATGCTTTGCTCAGTGTAACACCCCGGATGTAACTTTCCCTATTTGTACTCCAACTCTTGCCATTTCCGGCGTTAAGTTATTTTATTTCCTCGGGTTCGGGTTTTTGTCTCCGGTGTTGTTATCATTGTCATGCATCTCATATCATGTCATCATGTGCATTGCATTTGCATACGTGTTCGTCTCATGCATTCGAGCATTTTCCCCGTTGTCCGTTTTGCCTTCCGACGCTTCGTTCTCCTTCGGTGGTCATTTCTAGCTTTCTTTTGTGTGTGGGGATTAAATATTTTCGGATTGGACCGATACTTGCCAAGCGGCCTTGGTTTACTACCGGTAGACTGCCTGTCAAGTTTCCTATCATTTGGACTTCGTTTGATACTCCAACGGTTAACCGAGGGACTGAAAAGGCCTCGTGTGTGGTGCAGCCCAACACCCCTCCAATTTGGCCCAAAACCCACCTAACTCTGCTCCATGTCCTAGAGCGTTCGATCACGATCGCGTGGCCGAAAACCGCACCTCATTTGGACTCTCCTAGCTCCCTCTATGCCTATTTATAGACCCGTCCCGAAATTTTCGGATCCCCTCTCTTCCTAACCCTAGATCCACTCTCACCGCGCCCGCCGGACAAAATTTGCACCGACGGACATTGTCCGGCCGTCCCCGCCGCCGCCACGTGTCCGCCTCCCACTGGCCCGGCCGTATCTCCCTGCCGTCGGCCCGCAAGCCCACCGCGGGCCCTCCCCGGCCCGGAGCCGCCTCGCCGCCTGCTCCGCCCTGCGCCGCCGCCTGCTCCGCCCCGCGCCGCCGCCTGCTCCGCCCCGCGCCACCACCTGCTCCGCCCCGCCGGCGCGCCCCCGCCGCTGCACGCCCGAGCCGCCAGCCGCCCGCGGCCGCCTCGCCGTCCGGCGACCCCGGCCTGGCCAGATCCGGCCGCCGGCCACCGGATCCGGCCGCCGGCCACCACCTCCTCCGGCCGGCCGCTGCGTTTCTTCTTCCCCGAGGAACAGCTACAGTGTCCGGCCGCGCCTCGGTTTCCGTGCAAACCCTAGATCTGCCCCGGAGAGGTTGTTTTTCGTCTAAGTCCCAGAATTCCTGATCCAAGTTGCCATGTTCGCGGCTCCGTAACTTTGCATCCATAGCTCCGATTTGGGCATATAGCATATCAAAATGTTCATCTCAGAGAGTACATCATTTCATTCCATTGCATCATTTTCATTTGAGCTCATCTTGGTGCCCGAAATACTGTTAGAAGAGGGCTACTTGAGTTAATTGTCAGATCTGTTACTCCGTTTAGCACTTTTGTCATTTTTGCCATGATTAATGTGTGCATGTTATGCCCGTGAGTTCTTCATATGTTTTGTTAAGGGTTTTGTCATCTTTCCAGAGGTGCAACCCATGTATTTTTAGGATGTATGTGGTGACTTGTGCAAGCTTGCAAAGAGGTGTACTTGCTAATTCTGTTTTCAGAGACTTAGTAATTTCACTAAGTCCTGGGATTGTTTAGTTCATGATGCCATATGTTCTTGTTGTTTCCTAGTGATCCGTGCCTCTTTTGAGGATGATCAGTAAGGGAGTTTTGTTAATCTTGTAGTGCTCTATCCATCCATGTCTTTGTTTGCAATTATGGAGCACCCTAGCTTGAGTCAATCGAGCTCTACTTTTGCTTCGTTGCGAATCTGGGCAGATCGTCAACTTGTTTGTGATTTTGCCGATCTTATTGTAGTTGATCCGTGCATGCTATGCCATTGTTCTTGCCATGTCTAGCTTGAATTTTGTGCCTTATTAAGGGATGTATGCTTGTCTTGCCATGACTTGCACCATGGTGAGTGCATCGAGCTCGTAAACATGCCTTCGTGAGTTATGTTTCAGCATGTCCCAGTTTTCATCAAGTCTGAAAACTGATTATGTTTTTGCTATGTTCGTGTGCTTGTTAGTATATTTTGTGATCCCTTTTGGCTCAAGGTCACTAAGGGACTTTTGTTAATCTTGTTGAGTAGCTCCATGCCATGTCTTTCTTTGTCATGTTCCAGTCCTGTAGCATGTTGTTTTGTTGCTCCGAAGAGGGCTATATGATCTGAAATTCCAGACAAGTGTTAATTTCGCTAAGTCTGAGATCTGTTTGTCATTTGTGTTTTTGCCATGCTTGTTTGAACCTGTTAATGGATGAATTGGCCGTAGCTCAGTGCTAGACTTTTGTTAAGCATCTTGAATGCTTCCCTGCCATGTATTTTGTTGTCATGTTTGGTGGCTGTAGCATGTTCATTTCGTTGCATTTAGATGCCTACTTGCTGTAAATCGCAGACCGGTTTCATATTTGAATCGCTTGCCATTTCCGAACCGTAACTCCGATTCCGGCGTTCTTTATATCGTTTTCAAGCAATTTCATCTCATATTTCCAGTGGAACACTTGGTTTTCCAAGTTGAGGCCAGGTTCATGCATATCCTATCATATCTTGCATTTTGCATCCCGCATCGCATCCCGCATAGCATATCATCTTTGCGTCGTGTTGTTTGAGTTTGCACGTGGTTGATTGTATCCTTATTGCTTGTTTGTCTTGTTTGGGTAGAGTCGGGAGACGAGTTCGCTAGCGAGGAGCCCGTTGAGTTTGCTTTTGAGGATCCAGTCTACTCCGACAACTGTGCAGGCAAGATGATCACACCCTCGAAATCACTACTATCTTTGCTATGCTAGCTTGCTCGCTCTTTTGCTATGCCATTGCTATGATGCCTACCACTTGCTTGCAAGCCTCCCAAATTGCCATGTCAAACCTCTAACCCATCATGTCCTAGCAAACCGTTGATTGGCCATGTTACCGCTTTGCTCAGCCCCTCTTATAGGGTTGCTAGTTGCAGGTGATGATTGGAGGTCGTTCCTTGTTGGAACATTTATTTACTTGTTGGGATATCATTATATTGCTATGTTATCTTAATGCATCTATATACTTGGTAAAGGGTGGAAGGCTCGGCCTCTCGCCTAGTGTTTTGTTCCACTCTTGCCGCCCTAGTTTACGTCATATCGGTGTTATGTTCCCGGATTTTTGCGGTCCTTACGCGGTTGGGTTATAATGGGAACCCCTTGATAGTTCGCCTTGATTAAAGCTTTTCCAGCAATGCCCAACTTTGGTTTTACCATTCGCCACCTAGCCTCTTTTTCCCTTGGGTTATCGGAGCCCAAGGGTCATCTTATTTTAACCCCCCCGGGCCAGTGCTCCCTCTGAGTGTTGGTCCGAACTGAGCTGCCTGCGGGGCCACCTCGAGGAAACTTGAGGGTTGGTTTTACTCGTAGCTAGTCTCATCTGAGTGTGCCCTGAGAACGAGATATGTGCAACTCCTATCGGGATTTGTCGGCACATTCGGGCGGTGTTGCTGGTCTTGTTTTAACCTGTCGAAGTGTCTTGAGTTACCGAGATATCGAGTCTGATCGGAATGTCTTGGGAGGAGGTCTATTCCTTCGTTGACCGTGAGAGCTTGTCATGGGCTAAGTTGGGACTCCCCTGCAGGGATTGAACTTTCTAAAGCCATGCCCGCGGTTATGGGCAGATGGGAATTTGTTAATGTCCGGTTGTAGATAACTTGAACCATAATTAATTAAAACGAATCAACTGAGTGTGTTACCGTGATGGCCTCTTCTCGGCTGAGTCCGGGAAGTGGACACGATGTTGGAGTAATGTTTGCGTAGGTTACTCTCTAGATTCTCGCTCGTGCTTTGCCTCCTCTTCTCGCTCTCTTTTGCGAATAAGTTAGCCACCATATTTGCTAGTCGCTTGCTGCAGCTCCACTCATATTTTACCTTGCTATTCCTATAAGCTTAAATAGTCTTGATCGCGAGGGTGCGAGATTGCTGAGTCCCTGTGGCTCACAGATTACTATTACACCAGATGTAGGGCCTGATGATTCCGCTCCAGGAGACGCGTATGAGCTCAAGTGGGAGTTTGACGAGGACTCTCAACGATACTATGTTTCCTTTCCCGACGATCAGTAGTGGTGCCCAGTTGGGGGTGATTGGGACCGTGTCGCATGTTGGGTTCTCTTTCTTTTGGCGCCGTAGTCGGGCCATGAGTGTTTGGATGATGTAATGTTATTTATGTACTTGATTGACGTGGCGAGTGTAAGCCAACTATGTTATCTCCCCTTAATTATTCATATTACATGGGATGTTGTGAAGATTGCCTAACTTGCGACATATGCCTTCAATGCGATTATGTCTCTAAGTCGTGCCTCGACACGTGGGAGCTATAGTCGCATCGAGGGTGTTACAGATAATGATTATGCTGTTAGAGTGGCTACTAGAACTGGTTGAATGACTCAGGAACCTTTGTATCCTGAAGGCCACCCTAAGAGAATTGAGCAAGATTCCCAGAGAAATAATTTAGATGCACCTAGTTCTTCTAAAAAGAAGAAAAAGAAAAATGATAGGACTTTGCATGCTTCTAGTGATCCTGTTGTTGAAACACCCGTGAATCCAAATGATATTTCTATTTTTGATGCTAAAACACAACCTGGAAATGAACCTGAAACTAATGATAATATTAATGATAAGGTTCATGATGATGCTCAACCTAGTAATGATAATGACATAGAAATTGAACCTGCTGTTGATCTTGATAACCCACAATCAAAGAATCAACGTTATGATAAGAAAGACTTTGTTGCTAGGAAACATGGTAAAGAAAGAGAGCCTTGGGTTCAGAAACCCATGGCTTTTCCTCCCAAACCAACCAAGAAAAAGGATGATGAGGATTTTGAGCGCTTTGCTGAAATGATTAGACCTATCTTGTTGCGTATGCGATTAACTGATATGCTTAAAACCAATCCTTATGCTAAGTACATGAATGATATAATTACAAATAAAAGAAAGATACCAGAAGCTGAAATTTCCACCATGCTTGCTAATTATACTTTTAAGGGTGGAATACCAAAGAAACTTGGAGATCCAGGAGTACCCATTATACCATGCTCCATTAAAAGAAATCATGTTAAAACTGCTTTATGTGATCTTGGAGCCGTCGTTAGTGTTATGCCTCTCTCTTTATATCGTAGACTTGATTTGAATAAGTTGACACCTACTGAAATATCTTTGCAAATGGCTGATAAATCAACTGCTATACTAGTCGGTATTTGTGAGGATGTGCCTGTTGTAGTTGCAAATGTTACTATTTTAACGGACTTTGTTATTCTTGATATTCCCGAGGACGATAGTATGTCTATTATTCTTGGAAGACCCTTTTTGAATACTGCAGGGGCTGTTATTGATTGCACTAAAGGCAATGTCACTTTTCATGTTAATGGTAATGAGCATATGGTACACTTTCCGAGGAAACAACCTCAAGTTCATAGTATCAACTCTATTGGAAAAATTCCATGGATTATATTTGGAGGTTTTGAATTTCCTCTTCCTACTGTCAAGAAGAAATATGATATTCTTATTATTGGGGATGTGCATATCCCCGTTGAGGTAACATAGTGTTATCCAAAATTTCTCCGGTTCCATGTTATTCAGAATGAGTTCATTAACAAGACTTGATCAACCTTGTTAGTGGATTCCTTTTGATGATCATGAGTTGGATGAAACTAGAAGGCACAACCTTCTGTACCCCACTTTTACTTTCTGTTATTTATATTAAATAAAATAAAAATAAATATTTTTCTATCTGTTATCTGATTATCCGTGCAATATAAAAATACCTCGAAAATAAAAGTTCTCCAAATGCCCTGAAAATTAAATATGATTTTTTCTAGAATATTTGAGGATTTATGGAACTGAGAACACACCAGGGGGGCCAACCACGTGCCCACGAGGGTGGAGGGCGCACCCACCCCTCTAGGGTGCGCCCCCTGCCTCGTGGGCCCATGGTGGCCCTCCTCCATTTATCCTTTCACCCACACACTTCATCTTCCTCCCCCAAACACAAATAACCAGCTCAAACCCGAGTCCAAGCTCGTTTTGCTGCCATTTTCGATCTCCTTGCTCAAAGCACCTCTCACAAAACTGCTTGGGGAGATTGTTCCTTGGTATGTGACTCCTCCATTGGTCCAATTAGTTTTTTCTAGTGCTTTATTCATTGCAAATTTTTGCTGCTTAGGTGACCCTGTTCTTGAGCTTGCATGTCAAATTTATATGGTCAAAAGTAGTTTTGACGCATGATATAGGCCCTAGGCACTTGCAGGAGTAGTTGCTATCAATATTATTGAGTTTGGTTTACTTTTATTTTGAATTTACTAAAAAAAATTAGAATTTTTCAGAGGAAGAAAAATGCTTAGGAAAATGTTCCAAGGTGGTTCTTCAAGGAAGCAAGGACCCAGACTTGCAATGCGTGATGCTGATGAGGAGCCACCAAGAGACGCTCCAGTGCGTCCTTGTGAGTGGCCTTCTGAAAATTTTATGAATCGAGCGGGAATAAAAGAAGAATTCAACGCATATTTTCATAACGCTGATCTCGTGAGCTTCGAGGAAGAGAAGTGCAGTCAGTATCATAATCTCACTAGTTCCTTTGTGAGGAGGTTTGAATTTTCAACTTCACGTAATTCTCCAACTGTCCTGTTAGATCTTTATGATAAATCTTATACCATGGACTTAGAGGATTTTACCACTGCATGCAAACTTCCACAATGGGGTAGTATAAGGGATCCTCACAAATCTGAATTTAGAGATTGTCTTGCTAATATAACTGTGGGAGAATCTAGAGATATTACACAAGCTACCATAGGGAGCATTCATTTTGCAGCTATACATTATTTTGCTCTCTTCATAGGTAGATGCATAAATGGTAAAGATGAGGCATGTCACATGTGTGTCCCTGACCTCAGTATTCTTAGGAGTGCTGTGTTAGGAGACAAATCATATAATTTAGGAGCCATTGTTGCACATAGGTTGCATCTTAATAGACGCAATGGAGATTTCTTTGGTGGAATTTATGCAACCCGCATAGCTAATTTTCTTGGTATAGATGTACGCAAAGATGATATTGAATTACCTCCTGCCTATCTAGATTTTAATGCTATGGTTCACCACCAGTTTGTCGAGAGGAACAAATCACCTCTCCAGTATCAACTAATCTTTGACAGAAGCCGTGCTGTCCTTGTTACTCTCCCGACTCCTGCTTTCTTTGATTATCAGGCAAGAGGAGGATATACCATTACCAGAGAGGAGGCAGATGAGTACAAGAGGAGAGAGGAGGCCACTTGTCGCCACCCTGCAGCTCAGCAGGCGATAGCTGCTGCATCACAGTACAACCCCAGCTACTATTATGGATATCAGCCAGGCCAGCCGTGGCCATAGACCAACTTAGGCCAAAAGCCTAAGCTTGGGGGAGTACGTATTTTTCACCGACATTACATTTATGCTCACACACTCATTGCTAGATGTCGGTGCTCATACTTTTTCATTGTATCATCCATGCTAGTTTATTTTCCCTTTTTATGCTTTGTTCTTGTATGTTTAATAAACCTTAAGAAAAACCAAAAAAATTAGTTGTAGATTTTAATTAGTTTACTTTCCATGCTTGTAGTAGTAATTAAAAAGAAAACCCAAAAAGATTTACTGTTCTTCTTTTGCTTGTTGGGAGCTTTCCCGTGTAAATAGTTTTATTTCTTTTCTTTTCTTTGGGGGTTGATAGGAGAAGACCATGATTAAATTGTTGAAGTGGCTCTTATATGCATTATTGTTGATCTGACAAAAGAGCCCATATTGCCTTGTCTTCTCCTGTTTATTGAATGCTTGCAGATTCCAGCTTAGTCCAATGCACATGCACTATTATTATTATTATTCACATCATTCGATCGTGCAAGTGAAAGGCAATTATGATGATATATGATGGACTGGCTGAGATGAGAAAAGCTGGTATGAACTCGACCTCTTTTGTTTTTGTAAATATGATTAGTTCATCGTTCCTGATTCGGCCTATTATGAATAAATATGTTTGCAATGACAACTAGAGATCATAGTTTCTTGTGCCATGCTTGATTAGCTATGAGTTATAATGGTTTACCTTGCGTGCCAACATGCTATTAAAATGGTTATGATGTGGTACGATAGGGTGGTATCTTCCTCTGAATGATTTAAGTGACTTGACTTGGCACATGTTCACGCATGTAATTGAAACAAAATCAACATAGCCTTCATGATATTTATGTTCATGGTGGATTATATCCTACTCATGCTTGCATTCAGTGTTGATTAATTTTAATGCATGTTCATGACTGTTGTCGCTCTCTAGCTTGTCGCTTCCCAGTCTTTTGCTAGCCTTCACCTGTACTAAGCGGGAATAGTGCTTGTGCATCCAATCCCTTAAACCCCAAAGTCCACATGAGTCCACTATACCTACATATATATGGTATCTACCTGTCGTTCCAAGTAAATTTGTATGTGCCAAACTCTAAACCTTCAAATAAATATCCTGTTTTGTATGCTCGAATAGCTCATGTATCAACTAGGGCTGTCTATATCTTCCCTGTTAGGCGGGTTATTCTCAAGAGGAGTGGACTCCGCTCCTCACTCATGAGATAAATGGCTGGTCATCGGGATGCCCAGTCCCGTGCTTTATGCAAACTAAATCAAAATAATTGCAAACAAAACTCCCCCTGGGACTCTTGTTAGTTGGAGGCACTCGTTGTTTCGATCAAGCCATGGATTGATGCTTGTTGGTGGAAGGGGGAGTATAAACTTTACCATTCTGTTTGGGAACCGCCTATAATGTGTGTAGCATGGAAGATATAACCATCTCTTGGTTGTTATGTTGACAATGAAAGTATACCGCTCAAAACATTATTCACCTCTGTTTCAAAACCGAGCTCTGGCACCTCTACAAATCGCTGCTTCCCTCTGCGAAGGGCCTATCTATTTACTTTTATGCTGAGTCATCATCCTCTTATTAAGAAGCACCAGTTGGAGGGCACCGTTGTCATTTGCATTCATTACTGTTAGTTTACATTGAGTATGACTTGACTGGATCTCTTTTACCATGAATTACAATGTCTAGTCAGTCCTTGGTCTTTAAAGGTGCTCTGCATTTATGTTTTGCGGTCTCAGAAAGGGCTAGCGAGATACCATCCTGTTATATCATATTATGATTGTTTTGAGAAAGTGTTGTCATCCGAGTTTTATTATTATGGCTCGCTAGTTGATTATGCTATTGATATGAGTAAACTTGAGACCTATACGTTATTGCAAATGTGGTTAGTTATAATCTTTGCTGAAAACTTGAATGTTGGCTTTACATATTTACAACAACAAGAGCAAGCAGAGTTTGTAAAAGTTTTTCTTTATCACTTTCAGTTTGTCAATTGAATTGCTTGAGGACAAGCAAAGGTTTAAGCTTGGGGGAGTTGATACGTCTCCAACGTATCTACTTTTCCAAACACTTTTGCCCTTGTTTTGGACTCTAACTTGCATGATTTGAATGGAACTAACCTGGACTGGCGCTGTTTTCAGTAGAATTACCATGGTGTTATTTATGTGTAGGAGCAAACGTTCTCGGAATGACCTGAAACTTCACGGAGACACTTTTCAGAAAATAAGAAAAATACCTGCCAAAGATGAAGGCCAGGGGGGCCTCCACCTTGCCATGAGGGTGGGGGGCGCGCCCCCCTACCTCGTGGGCCCCCTGTTGCGTCTCCGACTCCAACTCCACCTCCATATATTGAGTTTCCATGAGAAAAAAATCAGGGAGAAGAAATCATCGCGTTTTACGACACGGAGCCGCCGCCAAGCCCTAAAACCTCTCAGGAGGGCTGATCTGGAGTCCATTCGGGGCTCCGGAGAGGGGAATCCGTCGCCATCGTCATCATCAACCATCCTCCATCACCAAATTCATGATGCTCACCGCCGTGCGTGAGTAATTCCATCGTAGGCTTGCTAGACGGTGATGGGTTGGATGGGATCTATCATGTAATCAAGTTAGTTTTGTTAGGGTTTGATCCCTGGTGTCCACTATGTTCTGAGATTGATGTTGCTATGACTTTGCTATGCTTAATGCTTGTCACTAGGGTCCGAGTGCCATGATTTCAGATCTGAACCTATTATGTTTTCATCAATATATGAGTGTTCTGGATCCTGTCTTGCAAGTCTATATTCACATATTATGTGTTATGATCCGTTAACCCCGAAGTGACAATAATCGGGATACTTACCGGTGATGACCGTAGTTTGAGGAGTTCATGTATTCACTATGTGTTAATGCTTTGTTCCGGTTCTCTATTAAAAGGAGACCTTAATATCCCTTAGTTTCCGTAAGGACCCCGCTGCCACGGGAGGGTAGGACAAAAGATGTCATGCAAGTTCTTTTCCATAAGCACGTATGACTATATTCGGAATACATGCCTACATTATATCAATGAATTGGAGCTAGTTCTGTGTCACCCTAGGTTATGACTGCTACATGATGAACCGCATCCGACATAATTCTCCATCACCGATCCATTGCCTACGAGCTTTCCATATATTGTTCTTCGCTTATTTACTTTTCCGTTGCTATTTCTATCATCACTACAAAATACCAAAAACATTACTTTATTACTGTTACCTTTTGCTACCGTTATCACTACTATCATATTACTTTGCTACTAAACACTTTGCTGCAGATATTAGGGTTAGAAGGGATGTAGTTGGTTCTCTGTCCAACTGGGTAGGGGTACAATCTGCATGAGTCTAGGTTATGTGTGGTGGGGCTGGTTCTTGGGCAAGTACAACTGTGGTTCTATCTCCATCGACAGGTAGCACGATCTTTTCTGAAGACCGTGTTTTTACTCCCACAGATACTGCCATCACCCCCTCCAATTGAAATGGCTGATAGACAAGAAAAGTAGTTGAATGTACATACATTGTAAGATAGACATGTGCGATGGATAGTAGGGAAGAAAACAGGGCATGAAATAATTCACATTTATGTTGTCTAACCAAGCAGAATAGCAGGACATAATTTCAAATATATGATGGCTAATTAAACAGGATAGCATGACACAATTTCGCATGTATGATGGCTAACTAAATAGGATAGAATGACATACTTCAAAATATGATGACTATGTAAACAGGATGACATGATATAACTATACGATGTGTCTATTAAAGTGGTTGGCATGCCATAAATCACAAACATGCCGTCGATGGAAACATGATGGCATGATATAATTCACGGATAGAATGACATAATTCAAAATATGATGACTATGTGAACAGGATGAGATGATATAACTATATTATGTCTTTAGAAAATGGGTTGGCATGCCATGATTCAGATACATGATGTCTATGTAAACATCATGGCATGATATAATTCAAAAATATGATTTATATACTAAGGAAGTGAGCAGAGGGAAATCGCATATATGATGTGTCAACTAAGGAGATGGCATTCAATATCGTGTATATGATGTAAAAACTAAGCATTGCAATACAACATATGCATGATTTGAGTAATATAACCCTGCCAAGTTTGAGCATACACCTCAGGGGGATAATAGGACTGGTCATCTGCCTCTGAATCCTCCTCTGAAGAGCTATATGTAACCAGCAACATATATGCTTCACCAGGTAGCATTGTTTGCTCTGAAGACCTTGTCTTCACTCCAGATTTCTCCATCACCAATTCAAATGGCTGATGCACAGGAAGAGCAGTTGAATATACAAACATTGTCGAAAAAAGCAATGAGAAATACAAAAAAGGACGGCATGATATAATTCACATATATGACGCTTGGCTAAATAGCATGGCATTGCATAATTCACATATATAATGCCTTGCAACAAGATAGCATTGCATAATTCACATATATAATGCCTTGCAACAAGATAGCATTACATAATTCACATATATAATTTCTTGCAAAAAGATGGCATTGCATAATTCACATATATGTTAATTAGACACTAAAGAGGTGGCATTCACACAAATCATGTCTAAACTAACCAAATGACATAGCAATGCAAGATACCATACGCACGATATGAGCAACATAACCCTGCCAAGTTAGAGCATGCACCTCGGGTGGGGGGGATATGACTGGTCATCTATCTCTAAATCCTCCTCTGAGGAGCTATCTATAACCATCAAGACATGCGCTTCGTCAGATAGCATTGTCTGCTCTGAAGACCTTGTTTCTACTCCAGATTTTTCCATGACTGTGCTGAATGGCTGATGCACAGGAAGAGTAATTGAATGTACTAAAATTGTTGACAAATTTAACATGTAATAAAAAATGATGTCATGATATAATTCACATATAAGATGACTGGCTAACCAGGGTGGCATTGCAAAATTCACATATATGATGCCTGGCTAAACTAGATGGCATTGCATGATTCACATATACGATAAAGAAACTAAACAGATGGCATTGACACAAAGCATGTCTAAACTAAGCGGATGACATCTTTGATGTATATAGTAAGCAATGCAAGGCACCATATGCATGATATTACCAACATCAGCATGCCAAGTTAGAGCGAAGACCTCATGGGGTAAATAGGAGTGGTCTTCTGCTTCTGAATCCCCCTCAGAACTGTTATCTTCCTCTTGATTATGATCCGAAATGGGTGGAGGGGGGCTGCCTTTGCGCCCACCATGGAGCGATGTCTTCATGAAATTTTATTGCCACGCAAGGCTCGTCTCTTTTGCTCTACATGTTCAGTTCCATTATGTACAATAACTGACATGCATAGGAATAAAACATAGTGAGATTATGGAAGGAGTGCATGCACAAATCCAGAGTGAAGTTAGAAAACTATGGATAGACCCAAAACCAATGATAGCAGGCAGATAATAGCTTTAGTTAAAAAATACAGATAATGGCTCCTTAAATGTTTGTTTGCACCCGACATGAAACTCATAGTAGACACCCTAGATTAATCAGATAGTAGACAGATAGTACTGATTGGTGCCCCAATATGTACCCCACAAACATTTAGAAACTCAAGTTTCAGCATAAGTTTGGACCCGAGTCGGAGTCTAATAGGTGAACACGACGATAAAGTAGCATGTAATCATATTAAGCTATGCATAACATAAGCAGACATGGAAGAGTGCGACCTCTCTTGCGGACCTGTGTAGTCCTCAAGGTCATCTGCTCAGTTGATGATGGTAATGCAGTTGTCGTGGCTGCCGGCGGCGGGGAAGAAGATCTGAGGCGGGGAAAGACAGTCTGGAGAGTGGATCCCTGCTGTGGTGAACCCTTCTGTCGTTGGAGCAGCTGAGCTGGGGTGGAACAAAACACCGCAGGAGCAAGACAAACCACACAAGGTTTTCTTTGACACATATATGTAACAGAAGTAATTGTGTAAGGGCTCGTTTCAATTAAAGGATTCTAACAATGCAGGGATATGAAATAGACAGGAATAGGATAGGAATGCATGTGCAAAACAGTGAATTTAAAAACACATGATTTCTGCCAATCTGGGTGTTTGGTTCACAAGAATTGGAAGATCACAGGATGCAAAGAAGCATGGTGAGATTAAGTCAAACCACAAGAAGTGTACAACCTCTTTGGCGAAGACATGTCGATCTCAGCGTGATTGGGTTGGCCGGTGAGGATGCTCCGGCTGATTTGGTTATCGGAGGAGGGGAAGAAGATCTTAGGCGTATGGAGATGGAGCCCGAGGTACTGCTCCGGTTTCGTCGTTGGAGCAGCTCCGGTGAGTTGTACGACGCCGAGGCTGACGCAGAACAAGAGAGACAATGTCAAACTGAGTGGAATTCTAATAGCATCTCCAATAGATGATGTAAAATACATAACTACAAACTGCTATATGTATACATCAGTCGCTCATCTCTGAACTTAACTGTCGAAACTGAATTTAACTGTCGAAACTGAACTTAACTGTTGAAACTGAATTTTGCTGTCGAAACTGAATTTTACTGTCAAAACTGAACACACTAGAGGTGAGGCTACAAGTCAGTCGACTGACTTTTTCATCTCTGGTCAGTCGATTTTGCAGTAGTTGGATACGAAATCAAGGGCCTGCAGTTCATCTTCAACCTCCACCCCCCTGAGCCACCAGCCACCACTGGCTAAATAGCCGCCCCTGCCGCCCGCGGCCGGCGGTGCGCCTCCCAGCCCGCCCGCCCCGAAAACTCCCCTCCACCGGTCCGCCGCCGCCTCGGCCATCCCTGTAGCCCCCCTCCCCCCCGTGCCGAGCTTTTTATCCAGCGATCCCCACGCCACCGCCCCACCACCGCAGGTGACCACCGCCCCCACCCTGAACCCTAAGATAGATAGTGGGGTACCTCTCTGGCGAGCCCCCCTCCCCGCTGCGGCTGGTTCTTCCTTAACTCCGGTGAGCCCCCCTCCCCGCTGCGGTTGGTTCTTCCTTAACCCCGGCGAGCCCCCCACCCCTTGAAAATCGACTGACCCAAAAGTCGATTCAGTCGACTGAAGTGTAGCCTAAATCGGAGCAGCATCGCAAGCAAGAGCAAGAGCGAGAGCAGCAGCACGAGCAAGAGTAGACTAGGCAGGGGATCGAGAGCAAGAGCAGAGCAGCAGCGCGAGCGAGAGCTAAAGCAACAGCAACTCCTACTGATGTGTACGTCGCCGCCGAGGGAGCGACACCGTGGAGGAAGTGGCTGGCGACGCCGCCGTGGATGGAGCCACGCCGTGTCGGCTTGGGACCGAGCGCCGGCATCACCGTGAGATCGAATCAAGAAGAAAATGCGGCAATTAGTGTGCAACCTCTTTGGTGGTGCCGATTAGGCCGCAGCTTCATCCGAGGAAACGGTGACGATGATGCTCTTCCAGTGGTGCAGGTGAAGACGGTGGTGTGGGAATGGAGGTGGCGCGAAAGACGAGGGGAATGTCGGGGCAGCTCCTTGGAGGTGGAGGACGGGGTGGTTGAACCGGCGGGACGACCAGATCGACGACGGATCCTCATCTGGTACGGTGGATGAGGGACGTCGAGGTGTTGCTGTGGACGACATCGTCGGGGAAGAGGCTCCAGCTGGGTGGCAGACGGAGGAGGGTGTGGGGCTTCGCGGGTTCTGCCGGCCTCGGTGTACGAATGGGTTGGCGGATGGGATGGGAGTGGGGGAACCATGGCTTAGGGACGCGCTTGTCCGAAATGTGGGGTAAGTTACGAAAGTACCCCCACCGATTTGAGGCGGTTCTTTTGGTTCAGGGGTATCACGGGCATTTCGCGTGTTGGAATTTCACAGGAGGTGGGAATTTTCGCGCGCGTTGTAATTTTGGAATAGCAAGGCGCATGTTGAGATGGAGGGAGTTGTCAGAGCACAACGAGACAAAGATATATCTTATATATTTCGGGCTAACAAGGCACGGGTTGAAATTTCTGGACAAGCCTAACGTGTACTATACCAAATCAATTCGCACTACAAATGTCATTCAAAACTTTGAATTCATGTTATGTTCAATTAAAATATTTCTCTACATGTATAATGCATGCAACCTAGTACTCAAATGAACATTTTAGTGCATTCCAAACGTATATACTACCGCTTCAATATGAACTAAATTTGAATTCATTTTTCTATTTGAATAAGATCTACAATAATGATTGTTGTGAAGTCAAAGAATTTGAATTCGTTTCTCTGTTTTCATAAGATCTACAACCGTCATTATTGTCAAGTTAAACCATCGTTTTTGTATTATCTTCACAGTACACCACATGATTAGTCTCGAGTTACATATGAACTATGTGTACTATATGAACTCAAACTCGATTTTTTGAATCCACTTTATGTTGATTTCAAATCATAGTACATTTCAAGCTCTAGCTAGATCTTCACAAACTAAACCATGTCTCATATGTATAATTTGTTTATCACATTATGTATGGTGTCCCGCCCCCTACGCCTACAAGTATTTAGATGTGAGTTGCAAACACCACAAATTACCACAAATTCAAATAAAATGTGAGAATGTTCGATATATAGTATTGTTTAGATTGTTCAATATTTAGTTGTAAGCTACTGTCGGCGTTCTAGGAACGGGGGTCCACAGACTTGCCTGCCTGCGGCCCGCGGCGTGGCTGAGCTAGCAGGCCGTACGGCCCATCTTCGCCAACAAAGCATCCAAGACCCTCGCGAGGGTCCAAGCCTCGCGAGGCGGATGACGCAAGGCCTCCTTTGGAGTGGGCTAGCCAGGCAGGCTCACGAGGAGCGAAGATATTAAGGTGGGGCAAACCTCACGAGGCCCTCGTGATGTGAGCCATGACGCACGACACCAGGCAGGTGCCAGCGCGCACAGCGTCCTTGTTTCCTCTTTGGTGCTAAGGAGGCCAACGCATGCGAAGAGTACGGAGGCATCAGGAAAAGGTAGCTATATTGGTGCAATGAGACCAAGAGTAGGAGGACGGTAAGATGGAGGTCATCATGGAGCCCAAGACAGCGTCACCGCCAGAGCTTTTCGCAGGCGAAGACCACTTTTGTCAGGATAGCTTGTACTAGCTGTCCCCCTTCAAATTGGCCCGCCGTTGTTGCCTCCCTTCCCGCTAGATATTTGGGAAGAGGACCAGGGCCTATATAAGTAGATCTAGCCACCATAGCAGGGGCATCTCATCCTATCTTGATCCAACCCGATCGAGAGCCTACTCACAAGAACACCCCAACCTCAGGAGGTTGTTCTTCCCTTGTACTGTTCATCATCTGCCCCGGAGGCAATCCACCACCACCACACTGGAGTAGGGTATTACACCACAACGGTGGCCCGAACTAGTATAAACCTCGTGTCTTTCTGTGTTGCGAGTTCGTCGAGTTCGTCCGCAAGATCTTAGCGAGCTAGGGCGTAGATCAATAGGAAGGAAAGACTTCATGCGCACCCCAGTGTTCGAACCTTAAGGGTTTGCCAGAACCCCACATCCGACATTTGGCGCGCCAGGTAGGGGTGCGCCGGGGCTCCTCTCCACCAACCTGCGCCCCGTATCGCCGCACTACGCTCCCATGGCAGGTGCCCCACCACCCACCTCTGCGGCCAACACCAGCAGTAGGGAGTCTGGGTACCGAGCCCTGCCCCCCGCCCTGCGGCGAGTGCAGTGGCCGGCCAAGTTCAAGCCGGAGATGCCGCCGCATTATGACGGTGCGGCAGACTCGGCATCGTTCCTGTTGGCGTACGAGGAGGCCGTCCTTGAAGCCGGAGGCGACAACAAGATCATGGCCAACTGGTTCCCCATGGCCCTCGCCGGCAAGCCGCGCGCCTGTCTGCTCAACCTCCCGGGATCCACGATGGCATCCTGGGGGGAGCTGCGCAACCTCTTCACCGCGCACTACGCGGTGCCGGCGCACCACGCAGTCGCGACACTACTAGGTGGCTCCCAAGCACCGCCTTCAGATCGCCACGTCAAACCTTTCTTCCGTCAGATTGGGGTAGCCTCCAAGCGCCCAGGGGCTCCGCCGGGTTGGGCTGTGCCGGAGGCCGACCTCACCTTCGGCTCGGAAGACCACACCGACTCCACTGTCGGCTCCGAGATGTTCCAGATGCTCTGCACACCTACCATCTGCAACGTGGCCGTTACCAAGACCCTCATCGATGGCGGCGCCAGCCTCAACTTGCTCTCCGTAGAAGCCTTCAGCCATCTTCATGTGCCGCTCGAACGGCTAGGCCTCACCAAGCCCTTCATAGGAGTGGGTGGTGGAGCTGCCCACTCTCTGGGGCAGATCCGCCTCCCTGTCACCTTTGGCACGCGAGACAACTATCACACCGAGCTGGAGGACTTTGACATCGTCCGCATCAGTCTCTTGTACAATGCCATCCTCAAGTACCTGACTCTCGCTCAGTTCGTGGCGGCGACTCACCTGGCCTACAACCTCATGAAGATGCCAGGGAGCAAGGGCGTCCTCGCCATCAAGGGGGACGCTAGGGAGGCCATGGCAGCGCTCAGGATCGCCTTCAAGACCGCGACAACAGCACAGCCAGCCGGCGCCAGTACTCCCGAGGCCAAGGAGACCGCGCCCACCAAGAAGAAGTAGATGTTCACTCAAGACAAGGCAGAGACCAAGCAGGTGCCGGTCAACAAGGACGGGTCTTCAAGAGCCAACTTCACCATAGGAACCGGCCTTGACCCGGGACAAGAAGAAGCTTTGGTGAGATTTTTGCGCGCGAACAAGGAGATATTCGCGTGGGAGCCCAATCAGCTGGCAGGGATCCCGAGAGAGGTAATACAACATCATCTAAGGGTGTGCCCCAATGTACGCCCCGTGAAGCAGCGAGCAAGACGGCAGCCCACTGAGAAGCAGGCCTTCATCGTCCAAGAGACATGCAAGATGGAGGCGACAGGTACCATCCGAGAAGTTCGATACCCCGAATGGCTGACGAACCCCGTCGTAGTACCAAAGAAAGGCAGGAAGGAATGGATGTGCATCGACTTCACCAACCTTAACAAAGCATGCCCCCAGGATCCGTTCCCACTTCCATTCATCAATCAAATCGTCCACTCCACCGCCGAATGCGAGTTGCTATGTTTCCTGGATGCAATCTCAGGATACCACCAAATCAAGATGGCGGTGGAGGATGTGGAGAAGACAACCTTCCTGACACCATGCGGTGTGTACTGCTACACCTGCATGCCTTTCAGGCTGCGCAACGCGGGCGCAACCTTTCAATGGTTGATGCAAATCACCTTGGGGCGGCAGCTCAGCAGAAACAGAGAGGCCTACGTTGATGACATAGTGGTCAAATCTCGCGAGACGGGGACATTGATTCAAGAGTTGGAGGAGACCTTCGAGAGCTTGCGCCAAGTGAACTCGAGGCTTAACCCAGAGAAGTGCGTGCTTGGCGTCCCCTCCGGCAAGCTACTGGGGTTCCTCGTGTCCTATAGAGGGATCGAGGCGAACCCGGAGAAGATCAAGGCCATCGAAGACATGAGCCCACCACAGACCCTCAAGGAAATGCAGAAGCTAGAAGGGCGGGTGACCGCATTAGGGCGTTTCATCTCCAAGCTAGGCGAGCGTGCCTTACCCTTCTTTAAGCTCATGAAGAAGAAGGGCCTCTTTGAGTGGACCTCGGAGGCCGACCGGGCCTTCCAAGACCTCAAGAAATACCTCACCAGCCCCCTAGTGATGGTGGCACCGCGGCCTCTCGAGCCTCTGGTGCTCTACCTTGTCGCCACCCTGTACTCTACCAGCGCGGTGCTGGTGGCGGTTCGGGAGGAGCGCCAGGACAAGGATGTGCCACGCCAAGCCAGAGCTGATGCAGCGCGGGGTCAGGAAGGTGCAGCAAAGCCATCAGCGGCGGAAGACCAAGCTCAGTAGGGCAACATCGCAGAAGCTCCTGAGGACGGTCAGGTCTCAGGAAACCCACCACCTTAGGATATGGCACAATCTCCGCGGGACCCGAGCCTCGACAGTGTGCCAGCCCTCGTCGAGCACCCGGTGTACTTCGTCAGCACCGTACTGCGGGACGCGAGGGCGCACTACCCCATGCCGCAAAAGCTCCTGCTCGCACTCTTGGTGGCCTCGCGCAAGCTGCGGCACTACTTCCAGGGCCAACCCATCAAGGTTGTCTTAGCCTACCCACTGGAGAGGGTGCTCAGGAGCCCTAACTCAGCCGGAAGGGTCGCTGAGTGGAACATCGAGTTGCAAGCATTCCAGTTGGAGTTCACCACTACCAGGGTCATCAAGGGAGCCGCGCTCGCCGATTTTGTGGCAGAATGGACAGATGCCCCGGCTCTTGAGGAAGGAGAAGACCGGTTCACCTCCCCAGGAAGCGAGGCACCAGACGGCTGGGTCATGTATTTCGATGGCGCCTTCGTGCACCAGGGCGCGGGGGCTGGGGCAGTGCTCATCTCACCCACTCAGGAAAACCTCTACTACGCCGTGCAACTCTGTTTTCAGCACGGCGAGAAGGTCTCCAACAACATCGCAGAATACGAAAGCCTCATAGCTGGCCTGAGGGCTGCGTCGGCTCTAGGGGTGAAGTGCTTCACAATCAAATGAGACTCGCAACTCCTCGTCAACTTTTCCAACAAGGTGTACGAGCCAAAGGACAAGCACATGGAGGCCTACCTCGCGGAGGTGCGCAAGATGGAAAAGCCGTTCTTGGGCCTGGAGCTGCAACACGTGCCCTGGGGCACCAACAAGGAAGCCGATGACATTGCCAGGAGAGCATCCAAGAAGCAACCTCAAGAGCCCGGCGTCTTCGAAGAGCGGCGCTTCAAGCCATCAGCTATGCCTCCTCTTTCAAGCATGACTCAGCCTCGGGAGGAGCTCCCACAGCCCCCGGCCACGGGAGCCCTAGCCTGTGGCCCGACCTCAGGAGCTCAGCTGCTCTAGGCGCTCGAGCCCCAGGAGGAGTGCTGGATCAAGGAATTCAAAGAGTACCTGATGCACAGGACACTGCCGGAGAAGGAAGAGGACGCGGAGCGCGTGGCCCGGCAAGCCATGGCATACTGTACCCAATGCGGCGAGTTATACAGGAAACGACCGAACGATGTCACGCTGCGCTGCATCTCCAGCGATCAAGGAAGGGAATTGCTGATTGACATAGACGGCGGTGACTACGGACACCACTCGTCGTCACGGACCCTCGTCAGCAAGGTGTTCCGCAGTGGGTTCTATTGGCCTACAACACTCAACGATGTGGCCGAGCTGGTGAAGTCCTGTGAAGCTTTCCAATTTCACACCAACCAAATCCACCAGCCTGCTCAGGACCTCCAAACCATCCCACATGGCCGTTTGCGGTCTGGGGGATGGACATCCTAGGCCCATTCCCCCGGGCTCCAGGGGGCTACCGCTATCTCTACATCGCCGTCGACAAGTTCACCAAGTGGGCGGAAGTGGAAGCGATCCGTACCATTCCAGCTGGCTCTGCCGTCAAGTTCATCAAGGGCGTCGTGAGCCGCTTCGGGGTCCCCAACCGCATCATCACAGATAACGGTTCGTAGTTTACTAGCAACCTCTTCAAAACCTACTATGCTAACCTTGGAACGCAGATCTGCTATGCTTCGGTGGCCCACCCCAGGAGTAATGGTCAGGCCGAGTGCGCTAACACGGAGGTCCCGAGGGGCCTCAAGACTAGGACCTTCAAGAAGAAGCTGGAGGCCCGTGGCAGGGGCTGGCACGACGAGCTCCAGTCCGTGTCGTGGTCCATCCGAACCACCGCCACCAAGCCAACGGGCGAGACTCCATTCTTGCTCATCTACGTTGCTGAAGCAGTCCTTCCTCACGAGTCAAGCATCGCTCCGCACGGGTCCTAGCATTCGACGAAACGCAGCAGGATGCCATGCGGGGTATGGATCTTGTGCTAGGGGAGGAACACCGTTGCGAAGCCGCGTTGAGGGCGGCAAGGTACAAACAAGCGCTGCAGTGATACCACTTCCGCAACATCTGCTCCAGGATGCTCGAGGTGGGCGACCTCGTCCTGAAGCGGATCCTCTCTAGAGAAGGGTTGCACAAGCTTTCGCCCATGTGGGAGGGCCCATTCAGGGTCGTCCATGTCTCCAGGCCGGGTGCAGCACGCTTGGAGACGCAGGACGGGATACCCATCCAGAACGCCTGGAACATCCAGCACCTCCGGAAGTTCTATCCATGAAGCAAGGCCCAGAGACTGAGAAGCAAGGCCTAGAGCCTGAGAAGAAAGGCACAGAGCCTATGAAGAAGGCCCAGTGCCTGTGAAGAATCGCCGCCCGTGACACTCTCATGTAATAATGAGTGGGGCTGTACACGCCCCAGAGTCTCAGGAGCGCCGGCCTCAGGCCCCGGGGCTCCCTCCCATGCCTAGTGGACAGCACTTAGCTCCGCGCTGGTAAGAAGACTTGAAGACTAGATTAGGTGCCGAACGTGGCTTTTCATTTCCTTTCCGTAGTTGGCTCGCTTTTCCTTAATCAAAGTTTGCCTTTGACGTCCCTTGCCGATTTGATTCCCTCGCCTCTCACTACATTTTTTTCCGGCTCGAATTTGCTCGTGTTCTCTCTCCCGCATGCCTCACGAGGGGGCTAGGCAGGTGCCCTCGTGAACATTTTTTCTCCTCTCTGCCTTCTCGCGAGCCACCCTCGTTCGAGCCCAAAAGCTGGCGCACCTCTCCTAGTCCGTGCCCCTCGGGTACCATGATACAAAGTGCCAGGTCAGGGCCAGGATGAACGTCAAATCTTTTAACGCACTTGCTAACGAGTTTTTCACAGTTCCTGAGCAAATGCAGGACACCAAGGCAAGATGGATGCAAAGAAATAAACGCTTCGCGAGGAAGAGGACGTCCTGAGTATACCAGGTTAAGTTATCTTTGCGCAAAATAACGACACATCACGAGAACAACACGCATACTGATATAACCAAGGAACCATAGTTCGATACACGCCCCCTGGGCCCATGCTGATTTCATTCTTGATGCAGGAAAAGAGCAAACAAAAGTGGCATTGCAGCGATCCGTGAAGACAGGGACCTAGCACTACCCCGAGCCTAGCCAGATCCTTCCTCACGCTTCACGGAGGTGCGGCAACGAGACGACCCACAACCGCCTTCAAAACGGGCGCGGCGGCCAGGCGGCTGGTCATAGCCGCCACTACTGGAGCTGTTGCCGGAGGAAGAGCTGCCGTAGCTGGACGAGACACGATCGTCGCCGAGGGCAGGCTCGACCTCGTCCTCGTCGCGACCATCCCCAAGTCCGAGTACCTCCTCACCGTCGTTCGCCTCGGGGCAGCACTCGGCGCGGCGACCTTCTTCCCCAAATAGCCTCACATAAAGGGTCGATCCACCATCTCACCTAAAGTGGAGGGTGCACCACCTGCCCAGGCCGCGCGCACGGGCAAATGTCTGCCAGCCGTGGGCCAGGGCTATGTTGCCTGCGGCGGAAGTCTCGACCGCAACCCAAGAGGCCTTGCTGCAGCAGCCATCCGCCTGCAGCCAGAGTCCGCCTGGACCAGAGACCGGCAGTTCGCCGGCGAAGAAGCGCGGAAGTTGGAGCCAGTTGCCGGCTGGGTTCTCCGACCAGACGACGAACTCCGCCGACACCTCCGCCATGTGGAAGCGCGGACGAGGAGGCCGCGCCACCATGGCGTGCCTCCACTCATCAACTGAACAGCCATGGCTGGGATGACCCACTCCACGTGTCGTGGCGCTGTCTCAACAATGGGCCACGGCGGGGGTCATGGCATTCTTGCGCGGGCGGCCGCGGCCGTGCTTGGGCACCGAGGAACCAGGTCCCTCGCGAGGGGCCTTCCCCTTCTCGGCGGCGGAGAACTTCCTTCGTGGTGCCATGGGTGTCACTTCAAGTGATGGAGCGAGGAGGAGGGAGCAAGCAAGCAAGGAAGAGATGGGCAACGGGGGCTCCGCCCCCTCCCCATTTATAGCAAGAGAAGGCCAACTGACGTCTCCCACGATTGTAGGTAATTACGGTTTTCCTTGCATGTCACAGGGACTTGTCAAGTCGTGCAGTTGCTGAGGTTGCGTGGGGAAGTGGAGACGCCCACGTCCAATCAACCGCCACGTGTCAACCGAGGCTGCAGGCTTTGGGGGCCGGCGGCGCTCCGAGCTTGATCCTTGGCTTTGCCGTGAAGCCAAGCCCGAGCGCACCTTGGGCCCGGGGGCTACTGTCGGTGTTCTGGGAAAGGGGGTCCCCAGACTTGCCTGCCTGCAGCCCGCAGCGTGGCTGAGCCAGCGGGCCGTACGACCCATCTTCGCCAAAAAAGCATCCAAGACCCTCGCGAGGGTCCAAGCCTCGCGAGGCGGACGACGCAAGACCTCCTCTAGAGTGGCCTAGACAGGCAGGCTCACGAGGAGCGGAGATATCAAGGCGAGGCAAACCTCATGAGGCCCTCGTGACGTGAGCCATGACGCACGACACCAGGCGGGCGCCAGGCAGGCGCCAGCACGTGCAGCGTCCTTGTTTCCTCTTTCGTGCTAAGGAGGCCAGCGCAGGTGAAGAGTACCGAGGCATCAGGCAAAGGTTGCTATATTGGTGCAATGAGACCAAGACCAGGAGGACGGTAAGACGGAGGTCATCGTGGAGCCCAAGACAGCGTCACCGCCAGAGCTTTTCGCAGGCAAAGACCACTTTTGTCAGGATAGCTTGTACTAGCTGTCCTCCTTCAAATTGGCCCGCCGTTGTTGGCTCCCTTCCCGCTCGATATTTGGGAAGAGGACCAGGGCCTATATAAGTAGAGCTAGCCACCATAGCAGGGGCATCTCATCCTAGCTTGATCCAACCCGATCAAGAGCCTATTCACAAGAACACCCCAACCTCAGGAGGCTGTTCTTCTCTTTTACTGTTCATCATCTACCCCGGAGGAAATCCACCACCACCACACTAGAGTAGGGTATTACACCAGAACGGTGGCCCGAACCAGTATAAACATCATGCCTTTCTATGTTGCAAGTTCGTCGAGTTCGTCCGCGAGATCTTAGCGAGCTAGGGCATAGATCGGTAGGAAGGAAAGACTTCGCGCGCACCCCCGTGTTCGAACCTTAAGGGTTTGCCGAAACCCCACATCCGACAGCTACAAACACCACACATTATCACAAATTCAAATAAAATGTGAGATTGTTCGATGTATAGTATGGTTTAGATTGTTCGACATTTAGCTGTGAGTTGCAAACGCCATGCATCATCACATTATGGTATAACATGTGCAAAACCACAACACGCGTATCACCGCTATATTCATGCATGCATATGTTTAAAACACTATGATCTCCTATTCACATATATGAATCCACTTTCATATCAAATTATGATCTTTGTTAGTCTCTTACACCCACACAATCCTCTAACCTTTGTAGCTACCACTAACTTTCTCTCATGCATGCACACGCCCTCCTCGCCCTCCCCCTCACTCAACATTCTATCCATCGCGCATATTCATTTTTTTATTTAGGTCATTCTCCCACAGTCTCCACAACTCCTTTCCGACACACACCGATCGATAAACCTCTCCAGCAATGTCTACCTACAACATACACACGCACCTTCAATCTCCTCCTTTATGTGTCCTTGCCTCGTGTCTCTCATACGGTCCCACACACGTGTAAACTCTCGCCCCTCTTTTCACTGATCTCACAACCGCACACTCCTCCCCTATCTAGCTAGTAGCTGGGCCTCTCGCACCACCTCCTAGCTCCATTCTCTCTGTCTATCCATCTCGCCGGGCCTTATTTGCCTCTAACAAATGGACATACACCAACCGATCTCCCGCTATACATATAGCTAGCTAGGTCCTTATAACTCGTTTTTCCCCACGCGTCGATCGATCTACCTCATTAGTTATGTCTCTCCCTTCCTCCGACAAACAACAATTGATCTACCAATCTAGTTAGGTTTGCTTACCAAACACATGGTTCCCCTTCATCATCCATGGATGTGTCCCGACAGATCTATCACGCGCAGGCACACATAGAAACACATCCCCACTCTTATTGGTAATATTGCAGTTCCACCCTCAGTTTGTCTAGTAGGCCTCTCCCACCATCTTCGAGAAGCAACTCCACCACCCATCCAGCACTCTACCCCTTTGCCTTTGAGGGAGTCCTGGATTAGGGGGTCTCCAGACAGCCGGACTATATCCTTTGGCTGGACTATTGGACTATGAAGATACAAGATTGAAGACTTCGTCCCATGTCTGGATGGGACTTTCCTTGGCGTGGAAGGCAAGCTTGGCAATACGGATATGTGGATCTCCTCCCTTGTAACCGACTCTGTGTAACCCTAGCCCCCTCCGGTGTCTATATAAACCGGAGGGTTTAGTCCGTAGGGCAACATACAATCATACCATAGGCTAGCTTCTAGGGTTTAGCCTCTACGATCTCGTGGTAGATCAACTCTTGTAATACTCATATCATCAAGATCAATCAAGCAGGACGTAGGGTTTTACCTCCATCGAGAGGGCCCAAACCTGGGTAAACATCGTGTCCCCTGCCTCCTGTTACCATCTGCCTTAGACGCACAGTTCGGGACCCCCTACCCGAGATCCACCAGTTTTGACACCGACATTGGTGCTTTCATTGAGAGTTCCACTGTGCCGTCACCATAAGGCTCGATGGCCCCTTCGATCATCCGTAACGATGTGGTCCAGGGTGAGGTTTTCCTCCCCAGGCAGATCTTCGTATTCGGCGTCTTCGCGCTGCGGGCCAATTCGCTTGGCCATCTAGAGCAGACCGAGAGCTACGCCCCTGGCCATCAGGTCAGGTTTGGAAACTTAAACTACACTGTCGACATCCATGGAGACTTGATCTTTGACGGATTCGAGCCCATGTCAGGTGCGCCGCACAATCATGACGAGCATGACGTAACTCTGCCGTCGGACAGTGTTCGGGAGATCACATCTACAACTACTCCGGCCTTCAATCCCGAGCAAATTGCGCCATCCGAGGACGGAGGGATAGACCTTGCCATGGATGCCGCGCTCTTAGTGGCGATGGAGCCGGATACTGTCTTCACCCCTTACGAGAGCCGTGTCGCCGAACCACTGGATTCGTCTCCGGCCACGGACTCCGAGCTGCCTGCATCCATGCCTATCGAATCCGATTGGGCGCCGATCATGGAGTTCACCTCCGCGGATATCTTTCAGCACTCGCCTTTCGGCGATGTGCTAAATTCATTATGGTCTCTCTCCTTGTCAGGAGAACCTTGGCCGAACTATGTCCGGCTAGAATGGGATGCGGACGACGAAGAAATTCGCTGCCCACCCACCACCCACTTAGTAGCCACTGTCGACGATTTAACCGACATGCTCGACTTCAACTCTAAAGACATCGACGGTATGGACGATGATGCAGGAGACAAACAGGAACCACCGCCCATAGGGTGCTGGACCGCCACCTCATCATATGATATATACATGCTGGACACCCCCAAAGAAGGCAATGGTGACGAGATAGCGGAGGATGACTCCTCCAAGAAGCAACCCAAGCGCCGACGTCAGCGGCACCGCTCTAAAGTCCCGCCATATCGAAAGTAGTGATACTGGCACAAGAGACAATAACACTCCGGATAGTGCCGAAGACAACCACAATCCCCGCAGCACAATGTAGAGCGGGAGCGTGAACAAGCTAGCCCTCCAGAGTAGGCAACAGATGGAGAATTGGAGGAGGACAATTACATGCCTCTCTCCAAAGACGAGGTGAGCCTCGGCAACAAAGAATTTATCGTGCCTGAGGATCTCGTCGAGCAGGAGCGCTTCAAGTGCCGGCTTATGGCCACAACACATAGCTTGAAGAAAAAACAACAACAGCTTCAAGCCGATCAAGACTTGCTAGCAGACAGATGGACCAAAGTCCTTGTAGCCGAGGAATACGTACTCGAGCGCCCCTCCAAGAGTTACCCAAAACACAGTTTGCTACCTCACCTCGAGGAGGAAGCATTGAAACCTACATCACCAGTGTACGATGCGGCTGACCGGCCACCTCGTGGCCGAGCCAGAGAGGCGTTTCAGGCTGAAGTTCAGCCTGCACCCCGCCGCCACTCAAACAAAAATACCAAGGCCCGGGGCAACACACGGGACCTGCGAGATGTATTGGACAGCAGGGCAAAACATGCAAGGTCGATATACGGGTCACGGGGGCGCGTGCCAACGCGGGACGATGACCGTCATGCCAGATACACTAAAAGTAAATCCGGCCGGGCCGAATACAGCAGACAAGACTCATATGAACTGCGTCGTGATATAGCTCGGCACAGAGGCGCCACACCCCCCTATGCTTCACTGATGAAGTTATGGATCACGAATTCCCAGAGGGTTTTAAACCCGTAAATATCGAATCATATGATGGTACAACAGATCATGCTGTATGGATTGAGGATTTTCTCCTCCACATCCACATGGCCCGCGGTGATGATATGCATGCCATCAAGTACCTCCCACTAAAACTCAAAGCACCAGCTCGGCATTGGGTGAATAGCTTGCCGGCAGACTCCGTCGGTAGTTGGGAGGATCTGGAAGACGCATTCCTTGGCAACTTCCAGGGCACTTATGTGCGACCACCGGATGCTGACGACTTGAGCCATATAACTTAGCAGCCAGGGGAATCGGCCAGGCAATTCTGGACATGATTCCTAACTAAGAAAAACCAAATTGTCGACTGTTCGGATGCAGAGGCCTTAGCGGCATTCAAGCATAACATCCGTGATGAGTGGCTCGCCCGACACCTCGGCCAGGAGAAGCCGAAGTCTATGGCAGCCCTCACGACACTCATGACCCACCTTTGCGCGGGCGAGGATAGCTGGCTGGCTCGCAGCAACAACACATTAAGCAATCCGGGCACTTCGGATACCAAAGATGCCAACGGCAGACCACGTCGTAACAGACAAAAGCGCCGCAACAACGGCGATAACACCGATGCTACAACAGTCAATGCCGGATTCAGAGGCTCTAGATCCGGTCAGCGGAAAAAACTATTCAAAAGAGGTACTCCGGGCCCGTCCAGTTTGGATCTCATACTTGATCGCTTGTGTCAAATCCACGGCACCCCTGACAAGCCAGCCAATCACACCAACAGAGAATGCTGGGTGTTCAAGCAGGCCGGCAAGTTAAATGCCAAAGACAAGGACAAGGGGCTGCATAGTGATGATGAGGAGGAGCCCCGGCCGCCGAACACAGGAGGACAGAAGAGGTTCCCCCCACAAATGAAGACGGTGAACATGATATATGCAACCCACATTCCCAAGAGGGAACGGAAGCGTGCACTAAGGGACGTCTATGCGATGGAGCCCGTCGCCCCAAAGTTCAACCCATGGTCCGCTTGTCCGATCACCTTCGATCACAGGGCCCACCCCACTAGTATCCGTCATGGTGGATCCGCCGCACTGGTCATAGACCCCATCATCGACGGATTTCACCTCACTCGAGTCCTTATGGACGGCGGCAGTAGCCTAAACCTGCTCTATCAGGATACAGTGCGCAAAATGGGTATAGACCCCTCGAGGATCAAACCCACCAAAACCACCTTTAAGGGCGTCATCCCAGGTGTAGAGGCCCCTTGCACGGGCTCAATCACACTGGAAGTGGTCTTCGGATCTTCGGACAACTTCCGAAGCGAGGAGTTAATCTTCGATCTCGTCCCGTTCCGCAGTGGCTATCACGCACTACTCGGGCGAACCGCATTTGCAAAATTCAATGTGGTACCACATTACGCATACCTCAAGGTCAAGATGCCAGGACCTAGGGGGGTCATAACAGTTAATGGAAACACAGAACGCTCACTCCGCATGGAAGAGCACACTGTGGCCCTCGCAGCAGAAGTACAAACCAACCTCTTAAGGCAAACCACCAATTTGGCGATACAGCCCCCGGACACCCTCAAGCGAGTCTGGAGTAAACTCCAAGAGGATCGCCTGGCACGTTTAGAGCTCGCCTAGCAATTCGGCCCTTGTCCCAGTCCCAGTCAAGCGGCGAAATCCATGCCGTGCGTACATAATTATGCAATGAAAATACCATGGGCATAGGCGGGGGCACGATTAGGGCACGTCCAGCAATGCGGCTTAACTGCCCTAGGGGCTGCATACCTTTATCATTTTTCTCTTTCAGGACCTTACTCTCTGGAAGCCCTTTCCGGCAGTACGATTGCCGGACACATTACGGGAAGGAACAACCAAGGTGGCAAGAAGCTAAGATGTACACGGGAACCCCCAGGTGGTCTCTAATAATAATCGATATACCCGCTTTCTACTATCCATATGCAGCTTGCCCTTAGATAGGACATGTCAAATAGTCCTATTTTCTACTTATTGCAGTACTTGTATCAGTACGATTCGACGTATTATTTAAATAACAATGCATAGCATTAGTCTATTATTGCACTATCCATCTTATATATATATATATATATATATATATATATATATATATATGTTCACTTATGAGAACTTGCATCCGTACATTCTGGTACGGTCACTACGCCAGGGGCTTTCGTTTACCCCATAATATGGCGTGAGAAGTCCGAACACTTTCGACAGTGCAGCACCCTGAACTTATAGCATTATATGCATCAGCTCCGAATCATGTCTTGGGTCAATAGTTGGGTTTGCCCAGCTTCCACGTTTTGGTACCTTACGTTCCGCTATATCGGCTAAGGTAGCACTGGGAGAACTACTGCAATTGTGTCCCGGTTCTTCCGGACGAGCACCTCAGTAGAGAAAACCGAAAACTAACTATCATGATAAGGCAAGAGCTGGTCGTTGTTCGAGAGGTATCAAGTCCTTAAAGACTTTTTCCGCTTCGGGCGAGGAGTCGGCCTTGCCCGGCTTAGGCATATATAGCGCCCCGAATTCGGCCGTCCGAATACTAGCGGCTTCTCCAAAATTTAAAATTGTAGACTTCTATGGCTAAGTGAGAGTGATAAAGCCTTATAGTCCGATTGCCTAGTTCGTTGTGCTGAACACCTCCCTCGAAGGACCCAACATTGGGATAAAGAGTGTTCAGGTTTATCTCGAACACCCCAGTACTAGCTACATGGGGGCAGAAGCCAACGACTGGCCAACTCTCAGATTTTATAAACGGCTGCACAGAAGGTAATATTTTAAATTCAAAAAGCATTGCATAGCGCAAATGAACTCATTTCACATTACAGGATCACATGAGCATGTTCATTCAAAAACTACATCCTTAGCACATTCATCCGCCACAATGCGGGAACCCTTCAGGACACTGTCATAATACATTTCAGGGCAGCGATGCTCCTTGCCCTCCGGCGGCCCCTCCTTCACCATCTTCACGGCGTTCAGCTTCACCCAGTGCACCTTTGCCCGGGCAAAAGCCCTGCGTGCACCCTCGATGCAGACGGACCGCTTTATGACTTCAAGCCGAGGGCAGGCTTCCACAAGCCGCCTCACCAAACCGAAGTAGCTGCCGGGCAGGGGCTCGCCGGGCCACATCCGGACTATAAGACCCTTCATGGCCTATTCAGCCGCCTTGTGAAGCTCGACCAATTGCTTCAGCTGGTCGCTCAATGGCATTGGGTGTTCGGTCCCAGTATACTGAGACCAGAACAACTTTTCCGTCGAGCTCCCCTCCTCAGCTCGGTAAAACTCCACGGCATCCAGTACACTGCAGGGAAGATCTGCGAACGCTGCTAGAGAGCTCTGAACTCGGGTAACTAAAAGGGAAGTTTCCTTCACATGCTTGCTTTGCAGAATGAATGACTTACTCGCTGCTATCTTCTTCACTGCATCAATCTCATGGAGGGCCTTGTGGGCTTCAGCCTTGGCGCTCCAGGTGCTTTCGAGCACCTTCGCAAGCTCGGACTCTCACGTCTTAGAGTCAAGCGCCAAGGACTCGTGTTTTTTGGCGAGAGCCTCGAGCTCTTGCTGCACCTCGCCTACCCAGGCTTCTTTCTTTTCCTGCTCAATGCGCTCCTTGGACGCTTTGTCTTCGGCCTTGGACATCGCCTTGTTCAGGGTCGCCACCTCGGTTGTGGCCCCTGACAAATTCACAATGATCCTATTACTTACAACCAAATTTCTTTTTAATATATAGGCAAGGTATTGCTTACCTTTGCTCTCCTCGAGCTGCCTCTTGGTAAGTCCGAGCTTGTCTTCGGACCGCTCAAGGTCCTGCTTCAGTGCAGCGACCTCGTAGTACGTGCGGCAGCGGCCAGCAGTGAAGCCTGCATATGCACATAGACATATTCTGATTAGACTCCTGAGTCATTATTTGATCCTCTATTTGGCCTTTCTTCGCGAACGCCAAACTTAGCATCAGGGGCTACTATCTATGCGGTAATATTTTCCTATATTTTGATTGCTTACCTCAAAGCCTGTTAAGAGGATGGCGCAAGCTTACGTCAATCTGTTTTTGGCGGATTGAACTTTCTCGATCACCGCACTCATTATGGTGTGGTGCTCTTCCTCGATGGAAGCGCCGCAAAGCGCTTCCAGCAAGTTGTCCGGTGCCTCTGGATGGACAGAGGCCACCGGCACGGGCGGCTTGCCCCTTCTAACGGGGGATCACCTGCTGGAGTCTGGAACCACCGAAGGTTCCGGCGCAATGTTCAGCTGGGGGCCGAACTTGGAGCCCGTGGGAGTCTTGCTCCTTTTGCACCTAGGGTCCGGAAAGTCGCCTCGAGGCTCCCCCAGGACTACCTCCCCTCGGCTTGGTGCCTTTTTAGACAACACCTCGACGTTGTCCGTAGGGCAAGGGGTGCAGGCGGTCGGAAGTGAATCGCTATTCATATCCGACGAGTCCAAAGAACCGTCCAACGAAGATACGTCAAGACAGGCTCGGGACGGACTGCATAATCATATTCGGCGTAAGAAGAAGCAGTGCAATAAAACATACCATGAATTACTATGGTATCCAGATACTTATGACTTCGCCAGGGGCTTCTCCCTGGGTAACCACTCGTCGCCGGTGTAGGCGGCCGTCGTGGAGCTGTCTGGAAGGATGGTCATTCCCTTCTTGGACCCTTTGGCCTCCCCGGTTGGGTCGGCCTTCCTTTTCTTGTCTCCCCGGGCTGGGGGGGAGAACTTTCCTCTTCCTCCTCCTCGTTTTCGTGGGAGGAGGGCGCGCCGAAGTTATCATATGATGAGTCCGATATAACCTTGCGCCGGAGACCCTTTCGGGTCCCCGTGGACTTCTTATTGGCCTTCTTCGCCGGCACCTCGTAAGGCGCCGGAACCAGGATCTCCGTTAGGAGAGCGTCCACAGGATCTTCAGGCAGGAGGGCTGGGCAATTGATCTGCTCTGCCTTCTCCACCCAGTCCTGTTAACGACATTGAAGCTTAGATTCAGCACACAATTAAACTGGGGCTAATAAATATCCCGTGAGATACAAAAACTTACCGAATTGGCGTGGCGCTTTGCGCTGAGTCCGCGGTCCTTGGTAAGGGGAGGAGGTACCTCAGCGCCCTTGAACAACACCTCAGCGCCCCTTGAAGAGCTCTCGCAGCGTCTGGTGCACGGCCGGGTCGAACTCCCACAAATTGAATACCCATCGTTGACACGGGAGAATTCGGCGAAAGAGCATGACCTAGACCACGTTGACGAGCTTGATTTTCTTGCTCATCATGTTCTTGATGCAGGTCTGGAGTCCGGTCAGCTCTACCGAGGAACCCCAGGACAGGCCCTTCTCTTTCTAGGAGGTGAGCCGCGTGGGGATTCCAGATTGAAATTCGGGGGCCGCCACCGAGTTGGTGTCGCGCGGCTCATTGAAGTAGAACCACCCCGATTGCCACCCCTTTATGGTCTCCACATAGGAGCCTTCGAGCCAGGTGACGTTAGGTATTTTTCCCACCATGGCGCCTCCACACTCTGCTTGCTGGCCGACCACCACCTTCGGTTTAACATTGAAGGTCTTCAGCCATAGGCCGAAGTGGGGCCTGATGCGGAGGAAGGCCTCGCACACGATGATAAACACCGAGAAGTTGAGGGTGAAATTGGGGGCTAGATCATGAAAATCCAGCCCGTAGTAGAACATGAGCCCGCGGACAAACGGGTGAAGGGGAAATCCCAGTCGGCGGACAAAGTGGGTAAGGAAAACTACCCTCTCATGGGATGCGGGTGTAGCGACGATCTGCCCCGCATCTGGTAGTCGGTGCGCGATGTCTGCAGCCAGATATCCGGCTTCTCGTAGTTTTGCGATGTGCTCCTTCGTGACGGAGGAAACCATCCACTTGCCTCCCGCTCCGGACATGCTTGGAGTGGTTTGAGAAGAAAGACGCGAACTTGGGCGCTGGAGCTCGAGTGCATGAGAATGGATAAGCAAGGAGGAAGAAGACGTGGGTAAAAAAGGGTGAGTCTTTGTCCCTTTATAAGGGCGTAAGAGGCGATACGCCTCCTCACTTACCTGGTAAAATCGCTTATTCCCCGAACGCTGTAATTGATGGCACGGTTGGGTTACCCATACCCGTATTGATGAGAATCCCGTGATAAGGGGATGCGATCTCTGCTTTGACAAGACCTTGTCAAGAAAACCGCCTTGATATGTGCAGTGCTGGTTGAGAAAAACGGTTCGAATAATGACTGGGCCGCAGTATGATGTCATGCTATCAAGCGTGTCAGCAGATTAGATTTGTGGAAATATTATTTCTCTCTACGGTGGTATGTGGAACTGGTTTTGCAGAGCCGGGCACGGTCCTTGTGTCCAAAATCTTCCATGGAGTATTCGGAGGAAGAACCCACCTTGCAATGCCAAAGACAAATCTACGCGCCGGACTCATCATCATTGAAGCCTGGTTCAGGGGCTACTGAGGGAGTCATGGATTAGGGGGTCTCCGGACAGCCGGACTATATCCTTTGGTCGGACTGTTGGACTATGAAGATACAAGATTGAAGACATCGTCCCGTGTCCGGATGGGACTTTCCTTGGCGTGGAAGGCAAGCTTGGCAATACGGATATGTGGATCTCCTCCCTTGTAACCGACTCTGTGTAACCCTAGCCCCCTCCGGTGTCTATATAAACCGAAGGGTTTAGTTCGTAGGACAACATACAATCATACCATAGGCTAGCTTCTAGGGTTTAGCCTCTACGATCTCGTGGTAGATCAACTCTTGTAATACTCATATCATCAAGATCAATCAAGCAGGACGTAGGGTTTTACCTCCATCGAGAGGGCCCGAACCTGGGTAAACATCGTGTCCCCTGCCTCCTGTTACCATCCGCCTTAGACGCATAGTTCGGGACCCCCTACCCGAGATCCGCCGGTTTTGACACTGACAACCTCCCTCTCTCTCTCCTCTCTCTCTCTCTCTGTCCCATCCTATTTCCCGTCGCTCAGTTATGTATGGATGTCGACCGATCTCCCTCAAGACATAGTTGGGTCTCTCCTTCTCAACACATATACGAGTCGTTCTAGCTCTATAGTTAGGCATCTGCCTACCCCTCCCCAACCCCCTACCACACACAAACTTGACCTGTGCCCTCTGACGTTCCGGTAGCTAGGTCAGTCGCCCTATATCTTTGATTTGCACACACACACAATTTCGATGGCTCTCTTCATCGATCTCGCACCCACCCACTTGATCATCTCTTCAACTCTATCGATATCTATGACCCCTCCCTCTCTTCTCGTGGATCGCCCGACCCTCTATATATGATATGGATAGGCCTCCATTTCACACACATTGCATGCAAAATTTTGTTTGAGATGTCATCGAGACATATTCCCACAAATACATTCATGAAATCAGCCTTGCCCCCAAAACAAAAAACACTCACAAATGCACAAGCCATTTGTCTAGGTTTGTATCTCTCACACACACCCATGTAGGTGGGGGCGTGCATGAAGAGAAGAGGTGCACGCACGGTGCACGTACTCCCGTCTCTTTCCCAACCACACCCGCACGGATACATGGTGGAGCTCATTTCTGTATGAAAAGGCAGCCCACGTGGTAATTTGACACGTGTACTAGTTGTCCACTAGATGGAGGGAGGATCGTCTACCACGAGCGAACAAACAAATTGCGACTTGACGTGTTATGTTAAAAAAGAGGCAAACCATGTGGGGCCTACCTTAGAGGCAAGGCTCTATACACTGGAGTACTTTCGATGTGTCCCGTCAATTCGCAAAATGAGGATAAGCTTGCTTGTACACCGTTTCCCCCGCCCATGGGCACGGTGGCTCGCAGGATGAGGTGAAGCTTGCTTACTATGCCTTACGCCCGCTCCGTCGCCCACGCGTGCGATGGCTCGCAGGACGAGGAGAAAATTTTACTAGTACTCCCTCCGTTTACTCCTCGTCCCTACCTTGGTTAGAGAGATTATCATATTGTTTGGAATATATGTCCTTTATTAGATTTCAATATGAACTACTAGTACGTACTCCGAACATTGATGTATATAGACGTATTTTAGAGTGTAGATTCATTCATTTTGCTGCGTATGTAGTCCATATTGAAACAGACGTAATAGTACGCACTCTCCCTCGCCCCTCGACCCTCGCCACGTGGTGGACATCTAGCAATTCATTCGGTCTCATATAGCTAGAACGACATATACTGCAGTACCATTATTGCTCAACTTCCCAAAGAGGCGAAGAGCCAATCGCAAGGTTAATAGTTTGGAGATGCCAAGCACAAGGTTTATAGGAGAACGAGTAGTAGGTGCCGCGTCATTTATAAATAAAGTTGTAGTGTGAGGTGGGCCATGTAATCACTGAGCCTGCGTGTTTTCACTGCTCTTGCACTCCTCTGCCGTAATAGTGGAGAAAATTGTAATCTAGTAGTACCTCCTTTCGTCGAAAGCGTGGGACATCCAGCAGTGCTACCACCTCAGTAATAATGACCAATGACCCGTCAAATCACATAGACCCAACAGTAAGTTGGACGGACGAAGCAACCATCACTCTTGAATCCGCTTCTCCCTTCAACGCAGGCGCCAGTGAGAGGTCACGTTCGCTCTGCCCGGGCATGAATGCGGCACCGATTCTTTGGAGCGGCGCTGACCGTTTCGGGCGGGAAGCGCGCGCGGGCGATGGAGGGGCTTTGGGTGGGCTAGGCTAGTCTGGGGCGGGCATGGCAGCTGTCTGTCTGTCCCTACTGGACGCCCGGAAACGAGAGGATGCACCGACTCTCGCGGCTAAAATCGTACACTAACACCATCTCTTTATAGGAGTAGGTCGATCTGTCGCTCTCTCTAACACACACATGTTGTTAAACACACACACGCACACGCACACGCACACACAGGTTCATAGAATAGGAAAATTGTGTGAGTGCGAAGCCACAGGAAGTGAGATACAAATGGAGTACGTACAAGAAGAGAAGAGGTGACGAATGTCCCATCAAACCTGGACTAAGTTGTAGTACTCCCTCTGTCTAGGTGTTAAGTCATCCTACGGAAATCAGATATTTCCAAAATGTTTAGGCGTCATCCATTAACTTCGCATCTCAATCCCCTCCTAGCCTTGTTGCTAGCGTGCGTTGTTACTTAGGGAGCATTTGGATCCTTAGCAAGAACAACTTATAGCATAGCCGGGCAAGGTTAGGAGTTTGGAACTGTTAAAATATGTTAGCTTTTGTGGGCCATCTAGCTTGGGTGGGCTAGAAAAACCTTGCTAGCTCAGGAGAGCTAGATCGGCTTGCTTCCGACGGCAAACTTCGCGTAGTAGTAACATAGACTAGTAACATATGCATGTTGTACTAGTCCAAGTTACTCACCACTAGGACCAGCCTAAGCAATGTAACCAAACGCTCCTAACTCTGCCTTGTTATCTCCCCCGGAAACCCAATGCATGGAGCACAACTACGCGTTGATCAGTCAAGAAATCAAAGTCGGCTTGCATGCGAGTTAATACGTGGCCCTGCATGGTAGCTAAAATGGCATCTCTTAGTTGTTTGGATTAATTGTTGCGTTTAGAGACAGAAATCAGGGCTTTGATTGGAGGAATGACCGGTCAAGTTTCTCCTTCTCCTCCAATCTGCTTGCACCTTGGTCCCGCTGCACCTTCTAACGTGACTTATTACACCTAGACGGAGGGAGTCGTACGAGATACGGTGGCACACTGACTTAGGTCGAATACAAGTGCCCAAAATTGTGTGCATGTTATAATAAGGATTCACTTAAATTAGTACGTGAGCGAACAGAGGGATCAATTGCACAGTGTTCCTGAGTAGTAGCGAGATGTGTGAGGTAAGATACACCACTGGCGCTTTTAATTTTTCTTATTAATTTGTTTGTTTCACCCTCTGACTGGTGGGACCCAACGTACTACGTGGAGAGAGGTAAGGTGACTAAGGCTGCATTATTTCTGCACCACTGTGGATAGTCTTACTACCAAAGCCACATGACACGACTATGATTTAAATCCCAATGACTCCCACACACACAAAAAAAGACGGCATGCTTGTCACACGAATGCAGGAATGTATAAAAGGTTATTTTCCTCTCGTTGAACATAACGGGAGGGTTTTGTAGCTGGTTAGCCTGTTCGCTCGTCAAAGTTGAGGTCTCGGGTTCGATAACTACACTTGAGCATAATTCGTGCCAGGAGGATTCTTTGACTGTTCAAAATGGATGGATACGAAGCTATACGATCTCGTAGTGACCGTATAATCACCTCATCACGTATAAGCTGCAGCCTCGGCGCTTGTTTTCCAGGGTTTGCACTCTTCACACTCTCTCCAGTATATATATACACGCTGGAGCCTTAGCGCTTGTAGTGGCTCTCTTCACACTCGCTCACCCTCTTCAGATCTAAACAAGACTTTGTTGGCCTCTCTCTCCCCTCACTGCTGGTCTTCTTGTAGTTGCTCTCTGCACACTCTCTCACCCTCTCCTGATCTAAACAAGACTTCGTTGGCCTCTCTCTCTCTCCCCTCACTACTGGTCAAAGAGCCGGCATGATATGTCCGCCGGGGAGGGAAGGAGGCTTAACGTTGTCGCCGTCGGCGAGGGAGGGAATCCACTACCAGCGCAGTTGTTCACTTTCACCCAGCGGCGGCGCGGGAGGGCCTCCGACCCCTTCTTCTTCGCTGCCGTACATAGTGTGGGTCAAACGGCCTCCGGTCGCCCATCGAACCACACCCCAAGAACCTTAAGGTATAATTTACTTATTCCACATGCATTGCTCTAGCTGCATGTGGGCTTTTTCCGCTTCTGCACTCGAATCTAGGTGTTGGATCAAACAGGAAAGTAGTGGGGAAAGTTGTATACCATGAATCTAGGACGTGGTTCAAAGAGGAAAGGAATGGGGGAAAGTAGTGGGAAAAGTTGTATAGCATGAATCTAGGACGTGGTTCAAAAAGGAAAGGAAGGGGGAAAGTAGTGGGGAAAGTTGTATCGCATGAATCTAAGACGTGGTTCAAAGAGGACAGGAATGGGGGAAAGTAGTGGGGAAAGTTGTATAGCATAAATCTAGGACGTGGTTCACAGAGGAAAGGAAGTGGGGAAAGTACTAGTACAGACTGGCTATCCAGCACCTACGTTGGTCGAAAAGGGAAAACAATGACAAACGCAGTACGCACATCTGTAACGAACTGATCTTTTGTTTTGGGGGACAAGGCTGTAGAGTTTGAGCAGGACTAGATTTGCTGCGCTCACATAGGGAAAGGTGTCTAAAGATAACAAAACTGGGACCAACACAAATATGCTCCTTGGTTGTTTGTTCTTTGTTGCAACAGACTGTGCATCACCCCAGTACATCGGTAGATGCACATGGTGCTGGTGCGTCCACTGTCCCGTGCAACTCTTTAGCTGTTGTTAATCTAAGGCCCTGTTTGGTTAAAAACTCCCTAGTCCCTACCTGCTTGGTTCCAGGGACTAAACATGGACTAGAGGTTATTAAATGACATGCTAAAAGACCATGTTACCCCTAGTAATGAACTAATAGAGACAAGGTGCGATGCGTGGCAGGGGCAACTGTTGGAAAAAGTCCCAAAAAGACTCTCCCTCGGGGTCTTCTTTCTTTAGTCCCAAATGCCCACTTTTAGTCCCTAAAAGTCCCTCCTGTTTGGTTTAGATGGGACTGACACGGAGTTTTTTAGTCCCTCCACCAAAATGTCCCTGTAAACAAGCACCCTCTAATAATGCCGCTGGAAAATTGATGCAATGCCACAGTTAAAAGCAAATTACATGTTTAACGAATTTTATTGTTAATATAATCTCTCTGTTAATATTAATCAATGCCACCGTTTGAGAAATGCTACTGTCTTGCTTTCTTTCCCATTTAGATAAGGTAGATGCTTCTTTTTGTTGGCTTCTGTGTCATCCACCGTTATTGACCACTAGTTGTTTCCTTTGCACCTCTGTGTAAACAGGGTTATCTACTTCACCTCGTTGCCATTGTGACCTTTTGTTGCACTGCACAAAACACTTTTGTTTTAAGAGTGTTTTGTGCAGTTCAACCAAAGTGTCACACCGACAATGTTGCTTGATTGCTTGATCTTAGTGGAACTGCACAAGAGGAGATCTTACTTCCTATCCGTGTTGGCAAATTTGGTTCAGATCTTCTTCTTGTGAGTTGTTTGAATTCCGCATCATGAGAGGTCAGTACTAGCCTTCTTTCACATGATTCTGCAGTGTGCTTTCATATGTTGTGCTACTTGTACGGTAATGTTGCTTGATTTTAGTGAACTGCACAAATGGAGACAAGACTTCCAATCTGTATGTGCACCGCAATATCCCATTGAGGTAAGATAAGGATATTTCACAACTGTTGGCCTGTATTTTGCCACTGTCATCAAAAAATTAATGTCATTGTTTAGTGCTATACTTGTGCAACCTAATTGACATGCCAAATCTTACATTGAAGGCGAAGCTTGTCTGTTATTGAACCAAGTGATGAAGGGGAAGAACAAGCGGAAGAAAAACAAAAATCAACTCCTGGTGCTGTAATGAAGCACTGGAACTGTGATGACACAAGTAATGATATAGTTTTGCATCTTAATTTATTGCTATGGCTGGAACAAGCAATTGTTTTGCCACTGATTTGATGCCACTCTTAATGTAATACGTAATTATCTCTACTTGTGCAAACATGGTTCTTCTTTGAAGATACCATATATTTTAGTGGATCTGCACAAGAAGATGTTGGAAACATTAATCTAATCGAGGAGTATATAGTAAGCATGGCCACCACAGTAGATAGCAACAAATGGTTCCGGAGAAGTGCTTCATCTGTATGCTCTACACAATAAGCCTCCTGACAAAGGTTGGTACTCGCCCACTGATTTCATCCATATGATTGAGCTTTGTCATCTCTATTGGTGTTGTTCTACTGTTTAGATACTATCATCAAAAGTGGTATTGTCCTTGAGAAGTGCTTCATCTGCGCTGTTTTAAATATTTCCTTTCCTTTTTTCGAGCAAATAGGGATGCCAGAATTTAGTTATCCTCTTGTCTTTGCACAATAGGATCATCCTCCTCTGAAGAAGAATATAGAGTACGTGAAGTGACTAGTTCCGATTATGCCAGGATGAAGAAGCTCTGTCCTCATCAGAAGGAGCAGTTGAAGGATGGTTACATTACCCCCCACAAGACCAAACTAACTTCAGCTCAGAAGGACTGACAAATCTCCATTTTCTTGCTGTGATGCGCGAGTACAATGTTGTTCTAGGATTCTTTCCGGTGAGTTCCATTTTTCTAAAAGTGTGCTCTACATGGACCATGTAGGTGCCTGTTTAAACTGTCAATTCATAGTACAGTTTGCTTTATACTAATCACTTTTTTGTATTTGTGCAAACAGGGGTGCTCAGCTTGATTTCAATGGGAACTGCACAAAATGTTCATGAATACATCGAATCATTCATTTCCACCACAAGAAAGGAGGTGCTGATAAGTTCAAGGCGTTGCAACATATAAGGGCGAAATCATACAAGCTACGCGCGAATTTGGTTGATTTTGGTGGAACTGCACAAAAAGAACAGCTGGTTTGTTTAGCACGAGGTGCCATGTCAATGTCCAACTGATGGAAAACCCTGCCCATTCCATAATCGTAGGCATTGGATATTTTGGAATGGGAAAACCTTGTCAAATTTTGCTCATTGATTTTAGCAAGAAGACATGCGTTTGATATTTTCGAATGGGACACCCTTTGCTGTCAGCAACATCGATCCATTTTTTTCTTTATTCTTTAGTTGTGAAGTAAATATTGGCTCTGACATGTGAATCACTGAGATGCATAATCATTGATTATTTTGAATGTTCTCTATGAATTTCCAGGCCTGTGTGTTTGATTCCAATGTACAGGAACGCTAAAAAGCTGCTCAAACTCTTTGTACTCCTTCTGTTCCTTTTTACTTCACACATTGTGAAAGTGCATACTTTTTTCTATAAGATTGGTCAAAGTAGGGATACTTTGACTGCAGACAAAACTTGTATGCAGACTAGAAAGGACCTGAGGGAGTACATGTGAAACTGCTTCAAACGAGGTGATCACCCTGGGAATAATGCTAGTACGTATTGTTTTGCATGTTCATCCAATGCCCGTGATACAAGAATTTGAACTAATCGAAATAAATTCATTCATACACGGTCGGATTTCATATAAACATGCCGGATTTCATTACATTTCATACATTCTTCAACTAAAAAGGGGTGCGCTAGAGGTATAATTAATTAACCGAAGCTACCCACCTGTGTCCTGCTGAGCCGAACAGAAGCTTCAATGACTTAACTACAGGTGCAGTTGCGTAACTGACATGTGGCCCAGATGCCTGTTGGGCCCACGTGTCAGTCAGCCAACTGCACCAGCAGTTAAGTAGAAGCAGTGTCCTTCTCCAACATAGCTCTCTGACTCCACGTCGCCGCCAAGAAGCTAACCGGCCATCCGTGGTCAACCCGCCTAGCTTGTCATAGTGATTAGGGAAACTAGGAGCCCAATGATCAGGATCCCCACATGACAAACACCTTTCTTATTGTCATTCTTCTTCTTGAAGTTCGTGTGTTGCACAACCTTGTTCTTCCCATCAAACTTTGCTTTACCATCAAACTTGCCCTTGTTCTTGAACTTGTGGGGCTGGAAGTTCTTCTTCTGTACCAGATTGGCACTAGATCCTCCCTCAATTCCTTGAGCAAGTGTGTCCTTTGCTCTTGCATTTTCTTCCACATCAAGAGTGCCAATGAGATCCATGAAGGAGGAAGCTTAGTGATGATACCTCCGGCAACATACTTGTCTGGTAGCATACAACTGAAGTGCTCAAGTTCTCTAGCAAATGACTGTATCTCATGAGCTTGCTCAACCACGGAGCGCTCTTCAATCATCCTGTAATCATAGAATTGCTCCATGATGTACAGCTCAGTGCCAGCAATCGGAGGGTAGCAGCGGTGGCCTTACTTGGACCCAAGTGGCGGCGACCTACCGTGTTCTACTCTTCCTCGTTTTCTGTGTGGCGCGGCCTCGTTGGCAGCGGGGTGGGGCCTCGGTGGAGCCGGCGATGTCCTCTGTCTTGTTGCCGGCGGGCGGCGCCTCGGCGGAGCGGGGGATATCCTCCCCCTCGTTGCCAGCAAGGTGTGGCCTCGGCGGAGCCTGCGGTGTCCTCTGCCTCCTTGGTGCCACGAAGCCTCGGCAGAGTAGGGCCTCGTCGACGCCAGCGGAGTAGGGACTTGTCGGCACCGGCATTGTCCTCTGCCTCGTCCTCGGTCTCGCCAAATAGCGCCTCGCCCGCTTCATCACCCTCTTTGTAGGCGGTCGCAGACTCCGCCACTTGCATGTGGTACCGCTAGCGCTCAAGGCGGCCCTCGCGGGAGGAGCGGTACGAGTCGAGCAGCGCCTCCTGCTCTGCCCGCTCCGTAGCGATCTGCTCCTCCGTCTGCAGGTGCTCCTGGAGGAGATGGTGGTTGTAGGCGGCATCGGCCTGCGCCTCCCGGAACTGCTCCTCACGATTCTGCCTCACCGTGTCCATATATTGGACACGGGCCTCGCCGATGGTCATGGTGCAATGCACCGGCGAGGATGGCGCGGAGGAGGGGGTTGGCGCTGGATCGTCGACTACCATGTTCTCCATTGGGACGTCATCATCCTTTGGCTGCCTACCGACCAGCCAGTCGGCAGCAATTGCTGCCATCTCCTTGTGGTCTATCGTCCGCCCGTCCCGAAGAGCGCTGGAGCACGAGGAAGCCATGGTGGGCAGTAGTGGTGTGGACAGGAGAATAGGAACGGATGCTGATGACTGCGGCTATGGCCGGCGCAACAGTTTGTATAGCAATGGTAGGCAGCGGAGGGACGGACATGTGGTGCCGAAGTAACCATCTCGGCAACCGCATATCATTAATGTGGGTTGCATAAGGATGGATGGATGACACTTGTGTCGTTTGAAGGCGGAGCAACCGCATGCACCGGGAAGCGGGGTGGGCGGCACTGGCCATTTTGGGCGGAAAGCGCCCGTAGGCGAGGGAGGCTGTCGGTGTCAAAACCGGCGGATCTCCTTCAGGACTGTGCGTCTTGGATCGATGGTAACAGGAGGCAGGGGACACGAAGTTTTACCCAGGTTCGGGCCCTCTTGAGGGAGGTAAAACCCTATGTCCTGCTTGATTAATATTGATGATATGGGTAGTACAAGATTTGATCTACCACGAGATCGTAGAGGCTAAACCCTAGAAGCTAGCCTATGGTATGATTGTATGTATATATTCTGTCGACTAGCCTGGCCTCGGTTTATATAATGCACCAGAGGCCTAGGTTAACAAGAGTCCTAGCCGAATACGCCGGTGGGGAGAAGTCCTTGTCTTGATCGCCAAGTCTTTGTGGAATCTTCCTTGTATGCGGCAGCTGTCCGAACTGGCCCATGAGTATACGACCATGGGGGCCTCGGCCCAATCTAATAGATCGGGAGACGACGTGGTGAGTACCCCCTAGTCCAGGACACCGTCAGTAGCCCCTTGAACCGGTCTTCAAGTTAGGGACGCTCCTCGATTCTTCCGAACTGTTCTTCATCTTCGGTCGTCGGTCTTGAAAACTGGTTCAACAAATCTTCTTTATCTTCAATCTTGAGGATCGCTGAAATGCATTTGACGAGTTTACACGTCGGGTATCCGAGGAGCCCCCTTAAGTTTCCGGCCTTTATCAATGCCTTATTATTTTATGCCACACCTCGGGTTTGAAATTGTTCCCGGGAGGCAGTGTCCTCTTGCGTCCGAGCTCTAACGCCGGACTATATTCGAGGTATCTTTTGCAGCTGAACACCAATGCCGGACCGCTTCCCAGCTCTAACGCCGGAATGTATCTGAGCTCCAACGCCGGACTATGTATTCGAGCTCCAACGCCGAACTATATACGAGGTGTCATATCACCTTGGTTCAAAAAAGTTTGAAGGATTTTAGCTGAGCTTAACACCGGAAATGCCCTCTATGGAGCCAGCCACTAGCGCCCGAGCTTTATGTCGGGCTGCTTCCGAGGTGGTGCACCACCCCGAATGTGGGCCGATTTTTGTGAATATTTTTTATTGGTGCAATTTATTCTCTGCCGAGATATATAGCCAGTAGCCCTCAAGGTGTGTATCGGTCTAAAACCCGAGATGCACCTGAAGGATGACGTAAGACCGCTGATCCTAGTAGCCGCTGAGACTCAGGTTGATTTGCAAAATCGGCCTGAGGATCAAGTCCAAGCTCGGCAGAATACTTCGGGACACTAAAAGCGGCGTGCTCAGTCCTCGCGACTCAGGTTGGGTGCGGCCGACCAACCTAAGGATCAAAATCTCCTCGGAAATTGTATTGCACATAAAATTTTCTGCATTGGACAAGCAATGCAATAGCCCCCGAGACACTGGTCGGGTGGTAACACCAGATCAGGGGATCAATGTGCTCCTTTAATATTTGTAAATAATAAGCCTGAAGCGCAGTAGCCCCCGAGCCTTAATGCGGGCACGGGTGGCCGAATTAAGGATCAATGTCCATAGTAAAATCACAAATTATGTGTAATGACTCTATGTATCCAAGTACTTTACGTCATTAATGCTCGGATCCGCATTGTACAAAACTTTATTAACCGACCATCGGCTTCCACCTCCTCGGCCAATAGCCGAGGAGTGTTTGTCCTACTTGATAAAGCCTTTATGAGGGCAAAGATTTACAACAAACAAGGCAATCTGGCCATACGGTTTTATAAACAAAGGTATGCAGAGAGCTATATTACTGTTTAACAGAAGAAATGTCTTCCAAAGAAAATAGTCCCGCTATCGGTTCCTTTCTTTGGGTTGTCATGCTAAGCATGATCATTAAACCTCAGCTCTAATGTAAGAGCAAAATATTGAAGATTTAGTTTGGGAGGCCAGTTAATAGCCCCCGGTAGTGTTTGGCGACAGTCGAGGTCAAGCCGTAAACACTTCGGCCAATGTTATGAATGGCCCGTCATAGTCATCAGATCGCTGACCAGTTTACGCTTATTGTGACAGTCAGTTTTTGGCTTTCTCCACTAAGGTGCTTAACCATGTGAGCTGGAAGCGCAATCGCAGTGGTTCTCCCTTTGCACGCCTAGCCAAACAAAACGAAATGTAGGAAGCAAGTGCAGGAGCCGGGCAACCCAACTATTGACTGAAGACACAATTCGAAACCGATGCATATATAGCAATATCGGAGAATGTTTTTGCCGAATCCCTAAAGGTGTCCGGCGTTGCACTGCGAGACTAATGCTGGAAAAGCACAAATAGTTTAAAAGTGCCAAAAAGCTTGGAAAACCAAGAAACGTCAGTAAAAACATGACGTCCGAACAATATCAAGTGTTCGGTGCCAATCCGAAAGTTGGTCTTAGAAAAAGGAAGTGCTTCTGTCGTGCTTTAACATGATACATCCTATCTCAAGACTTCGAGCGGGTCAGCCTACGGCTTCAACCTCCTATCCCGAGGGCGGAGTACTTCTCATCAGGCCAGTTTAGCAAACTAAACTCTAGCGGCTTTGAGAGAGAAATTAGGCTCCTCGGCTAGTGACCGCCCACTCGTGTCGAAAAAGGAGTGATAAATAATAATAAAACTTTGCAACGACTAAGAAGAAGAACACTTATTATAAAATGGCTCAAATAAACTTAAGAGCCCCCAAGTGACTTGGGTAGAAGAATGATTGCATGTACCGAAGTACTTATATCATATCTATGTTCAAACGAACTTTAAACGCGTCTTAACCGACCGTCAGCTTCTCCCTTTTCGGTCGAGGACCAAAAAGTGTTATGTACTCCATCGGTCGAGAATATCGACGGTGTTTCCAATCACCAGGCAATCAGGCCATAAGGCTGTAACAGACAAAGCGCGCTCAGGGAACTTATGCTATATTACCGTGAAGTGTAAGAAGCATCTTCGAAGAAAATAGTACCCCCACCGATACCTTTCTTCGGTGCTCATTGTTATTATGAGACTTGTGCAATAGATTTTTTGTACTCATGAGTTCCGTTGTGTGCCGACCATCATTGAATAACTATAAGAGCGCTAGCTTTCGGCTTCACCCAGTCTGAGGTCCGGCTCGGGTGACCCGATCGTGACAATCGCGGAGGTGCTCCCTTTACTCCCTAGCCGAACAATCGGGAACGTAGGGGTAAACACAGGAGCGAGGCAACCTAGCTTGCAAATCGCTTAAATCAATATGGTGCATATTGTGGCGTAATACATGAACAAGGAACGAAGCCGTACAAGTATAATCATATGCAACAGGAAAAGCTTCATAAAGGAAGCCCCCAAGTAAACGGGGTATTTGAATTTATGCGTCACAAACAATGATTGGACAAGGAAATTTTTTAGAAGCAACTTTTTTCCAAAAAAGTATAATGCTTGGTCGAATCGAACGCAAGTTAGAAATTAAAGCTTTGAGCATGAAAGCGACTTAGCTGGTTAATGTGTTTGATATTGATGACGCGGTCCGAGCTTGATGCGGGGCAAGGTTCCATCCCTCAAGCCGGTCCCGAGGTGGCGGAGCGGAGAGCTTGACACACCGAAGTGGTGACATAGCACGATCAATGCAGACCGGCAGAGTGACGCCGAAGTCCCCGGATCATTTTCCTGTGCACAAAAAATAGTGCAAACCAGAGATAATAGTAATAATGATAACAAAAATTGTTGCATAATAAATAATTTATGCAAAGTGATTAATAAAAGAAATATGGCCTGGCGCCGAAGTCAATGTCGATGCAGGGCATCGGCGTGATGCGGTAAAGGTGTGGCAAAGCCTGAATTCGCAGGTCGGTCCGAGCTCCGAGTGCGGCGTTCGCCGGACTATGTACGGAAACTGACCGAACCACCATGCGACTGTTGCTAATGCGGCCACCATTTGATAGACTTGTGTACATATGACGGACAAACCAGAGTAACAATTCCTTGGGAAAAATGAACCCAAACAAGCAAAAAATACTGGGATTAATAGCACCTGGTTTATTTGTTGTAGCAATCCGAAGGAAGGTGATTCCTAAAATTAGGACCCACTCCGCACACCCATTGCCTGATGGGCGATAAAACAACAGCATGGCAATGCTGGTAAAGGTTGACTCGCCGAGGCAAAGCCCTTGGCCCAGCTAACGTGATGGAGCTGGTCGGCTAGTGACACCGAAGTGTCCGGAGTAGGTTGATGAAGAGATGGCAAAGCCCCCGGTCCAGCCGAGATGTTGAAGCCTCGATGTCAGCCGATGAGTCGAAGTAGGTCGGCATGATGGACACCAGCATGAAGAAGCAATAGTGCGGCCCTGCCGATGCAGGTCGTGACGTGGTCAATGCCGGCTTGATGAAGTGACCGTGCGGCGATGCCCGTGTGCCCGCTCCGTGTAATCCGTGGGGCGGTGATGTTGGTGATGATTTATCCTTCGCGATGCTGAACTCTTGTTCGGCTTGCCGAGATGATGATCCGAAGAAATTGAGCTCGGCTCAATAAAGTGACAACGTGTCTAGCGCAGATCGGCAGCCGTGGAGTAATATTGCCGGACTGGTTTGACACCAGCATGATGTTGAAGATCATGTTCAAAAGATCTTAAAGTTAGTGGGATGTGTTCAGGAACAAAACACAATATCCCATACAAAACTTCCTTCAAAAAGGATGTCCGAAACCCCGTTCATAGAAAAGATGAACTCGGGTCGGATTCGTTTTCGCACAGAAAACATATCCGAAAAGTGATGCACTAATCGGAAGGTTCCCGAAGTTTGGATGGTCGGATCGAGCTGAAATTTTGAGAGGTGGTAGATACAGGAATTCCGCAGCCGATCAATGGTTGGATCTTCCAAAGGACGTCCAAGCTAGAAGCTGGACACCACGCCCTAAACACATCCAAATTCCCGTCCAGATTTAACAGGGCTCCGGTATATCATGGATTGCCAGAGATTCCTCCATCGGAACTCGACGAAATTTTCCAGGGTTGTTGTAGACTCAATTCCGCACAATTCCACCAAAGCGATCGTCAAAGCGATACTCGAGGAGGTGGTGGCAGCAGATACGAGTTCGCTGTCCAGAAAAACAGCACGATCGCTTGAGGGCAATGTTGACGTTGAGCCCCCGAGCTCTATGGATGATTCCTCCGTGATCTTGATAGAGATCGGAGTTGATGTTTGATGAAGGCCCTTGTCCGAACATGGTAATCTGAACACGGGGCGCAATTCTTGGTCGAACCAAGGTGACCAGTCGAGCTGGTGACGAAGATGCCGAAGTCGCAGTTGATCTGCAGGCGAGCCATCGATCCTTTTGTCGATCACACAGCGGAACTCTCAATGAAAGCACCAATGTCAGTGTCAAAACCGACGGATCTCCTTCAGGACTATGCGTCTTGGATCGATGGTAACAGGAGGAAGGGGACACGAAGTTTTACCCAGGTTCGGGCCCTCTTGAGGGAGGTAAAACCCTACGTCCTGCTTGATTAATATTGATGATATGGGTAGTACAAGAGTTGATCTACCACGAGATCGTAGAGGCTAAACCCTAGAAGCTAGCCTATGGTATGATTGTATGTATATATTCTATCGACTAGCCTGGCCTCGGTTTATATAATGCACCAGAGGCCGAGGTTAACAAGAGTCCTAGCCGAATACACCGATGGGGAGAAGTCCTTGTCTTGATCGCCAAGTCTTTGTGGAATCTTCCTTGTATGCGGCAGCTGTCCGAACTGGCCCATGAGTATACGGCCATGGGGGCCTCGGCCCAATCTAATAGATCGGGAGATGACATGGTGAGTACCCCCTAGTCCAGGACACCATCAGAGGCGGTCTGGGTGGGCCAGGGCAGTCAGACTCATGCTTGGCAGCGGGTCAGTCCAGCGGCCGAACATGCTGGCTCGCCAGCTACCTCGCCGAGCTGAGCGATGACAATCAGACGATGGACGTAGCTTCTAACCAGGAGCCAGCGCCACTATCCAAGCCGGTTCATGCCTTGTTCACCATAGAGCAGGTGCGGCCGCACTTCGACGACCTAATGGCGGAAGAGCTACCAGCGCAGGAGGACCTGTGCTGCAACCTCTGTCTCCTCAACGAGCACTGGTGAACAAGCGAATGACAATGCCGTCGCGGACATGTGGCCCTATGATCCTGGCTTCCCGAATGAGCAGCGGGCGCTGTATCGGACCATCCATAGGGCCCGCGAGGCCCTCTCCGTCGTCCTTTGAGTTGTTGCGCTTGCCGTGGCGCCGCTGTCTCGTGTTGTCAACATGGTCAACGGACATGAGGATGTGGAGATAACTTTACTTGGAGAGGATGACGGTGGGGACCCACCAGGGCCATAGCCGCACATACGCAAGTGCCTCCTTATTAGTATATAAAATTATAATTTTTTTGCTTCCTCCTGGTTTTCTGACATCACGGTCCCACACCATTGTCAACCTATGTAGTCAATAAACAAGAGAATTGCACAAGAAGCAGCCGACAGCTAGGACCAAGCAGCTCGAGCAGTATTTGTGTTTTTGAGGTGTGAGCACTATAGAGTTTTTCTTGAGCGATGTTTAGCCCAGATATTAATTTTTCTCCTCTGAACAACAACGAAAACATCACTGCAGCTATTAACTGGGCGGGCTGTGGCCCATCTAGCCCAGGCCAGATATCCAGCCCAGACCTTAATTTTTTTCAAGCTGAAAATGGTAGCCCAGCTATACTTTTTTTAGGAATACCCAGGCAAGGTCAAGTTGTTATTCTCCGCCCCGCTGGGCTGCAAATCTTTCCGTGGAGGGATGCATTAGGCTTAACAAGAAAATGGGCTTTAAGAAATAATAAATGGGATGTAATTATAAAAACTAGGCAGTGACTATAAAAAATGCACCAAACACGTAATTACTTTATAAAATATTATTTTTGGATATTGAAAATTTTAATTTCATTAATTGTTGTGAGCGCAATGTTTCATTGGATTTTACGTAATATAAATTTATATTGAAAGTGTATTTAATCTGACTAGAAATTTTGGGATAAATTTTTTTCGGATCACATCAAAATGTGGGAAATTTTATTGAATTCTGTTTTGAACGGTTGGTTGAAATGGGATGTACTTTTAGCAAACTGTAAATGAGTTGTAGTAAATTCCATTAGAATTCAGAAATTGGCTGCACATTCTTACAAATCTCAAATGGGATATAAGTTCTCTGCCACACACTTGTGGCCTTACTAAGTTGACGCGTCCCCTCAAAAAAAAGAGTTGACGCGTATGCAAGGCTTTGTCAACTTATAGTCAACACACGGTTCTAGCAGCAGTGGCCGTTGGATGTCCATCCAACGGATGCCAAGCTTCTTCTTAAATCTCGAATATTCTAGCTTCACCCGCCCAAAAACTGATTCCTCCCCCTGACACCTGGGGTGCACCATTTCGGAAGATGACACGTGGGCCTACTAAGTTGACGCGTACCAAGGGCTTTGTCAACTTAGTCAATATAAACGATTCTAGCTGCAGTGACCGTATGATGTCCATCCAACGACCGTTGTGCTTCTTCAACCTCTGGTCTTCTTGCTCTAGCCGCCCAAAGCAGTACCGGTCGTGCCGCCTGCTCCTGCCTCGGTGGCCGGCTGTGCTGCCGCGCAGGCCTCACCGCCCCTACTACTCCCACCGCTGGCCAGGGCATCCCTCCACTCACCCACACCCCTTGTTATTCTGCGGCAACGGTAGCCTCACACCGCATCCGAACCAGTGAACCCTCGTACTCCTCTCCGCGTGGGCAACCACTGCCGCGTCTTCCCCGGCTCCATGTCGTCTCCTTCCTAGGCCTCGTCGTCGTCCACCGCCCTGGTGCTCTCGGCGTGGTGTGGTCAATGTGGTCAAGGAACGACTTCCATCAGAAGAGTACTGTATGTGGAGAGGCTGACAGCTGGGTCCACGGCAGCCACAAGGAAGTGCCGCCTTATTACGCGGAAAATAATTATTCCTCCACCTGACAGCAGGGACCCACCGGACGGGCCAACGTATTTGGCAAAAAAACGTTTCCCCCCTGACTGCTGGGACCCATCGGACGGGCCAACGTATTTCGAGAAAAACAAACGTTCCCCCCGCTGTCAGCTCGGACCCACCGGAGGTGCCTGCTTATTATGCACAAAAAAATGAATACTCCCCCTGCTATTTGGGACCCACTGATAACCCACAAGTATAGGGGATCGCAACGGTTTTCGAGGGTAGAGTATTCAACCCAAATTTATTGATTCGACACAAGGGGAGCCAAAGAATTTTGTCAAGTATCAGCAGCTGAGTTGTCAATTCAACCACACCCGGAAACTTAATATCTGCAACAAAGTATTTAGTAGCAAAGTAATATGATAGTAGTGGTAACAGTAGCAAAAGGTAATGATAACAACAGTAATGTTTTTGGTATTTTGTAGTGATTGTAACAATAGCAATGGAAAAGTAAATAAGCGGAGAAAAATATATGGAAAGCTCGTAGGCAATGGATCGGTGATAGAGAATTATGCCGGATGCAGTTCATCATGTAACAGTCATAACCTAGGGTGACACAGAACTAGCTCCAATTCATCAATGTAATGTAGGCATGTATTCCGAATATAGTTATCCGTGCTTATGGAAAAAAACTTGCATGACATCTTTTGTCCTACCCTCCCGTGGCAGCAGGGTCCTAGTGGAAACTAAGGGATATTAAGGCCTCCTTTTAATAGAGTACCGGACCAAAGCATTAACACATAGTGAATACACGAACTCCTCAAACTACGGTCATCATCGGGAGTGGTCCCGATTATTGTCACTTTGGGGTTGCCAGATCATAACACATAGTAGGTGACTATAGACTTGCAAGATAGGATCAAGAACTCTCATATATTCATGAAAACATAATAGGTTCAGATCTGAAATCATGGCACTCGGGCCCTAGTGAAAAGCATTAAGCATAGCAAAGTCATAGCAACATCAATCTCAGAACATAGTGGATACTAGGGATCATACCCTAACAAAACTAACTCGATTACATGATAAATCTCATCCAACCCATCACCGTCCAGCAAGCCTACGATGGAATTACTCACGCACGGCGGTGAGCATCATGAAATTGGTGATGGAGGATGGTTGATGATGACGACGGCGACGGATTCCCCTCTCCGGAGCCTCGAACGGACTCCAGATCAGCCCTCCCAAGAGGTTTTAGGGCTTGGCGACGACTCTGTATCGTAAAACACGATGAATCCTTCTCCTCTATTTTTTTATCCCCGAAAGCAAATATATAGAGTTGGAGTTGAGGTCGGAGGAGTTCCAGGGGGCCCACGAGGTAGGGGGTCACGCCCAGGGGGGCAGGCGCGCCCCCACCCTCGTGGCTAGGGTGTGGGCCCCCTGGTCTTCATCTTTTGCAAGGATTTTTTATTATTTCCAAAAAGACGTTCCGTGAAGTTTCAGGTTATTCCGAGAACTTTTGTTTCAGCATATAAATAACACCATGGCAATTCTGCTGAAAACAGCGTCAGTCCGGGTTAGTTCCATTCAAATCATGCAAGTTATAGTCCAAAACAAGGGCAAAAGTGTTTGGAAAAGTAGATATGACGGAGACGTATCAAATCCCCCAAGTTTAAACCTTTGCTTGTCCTCAAGCAATTCAGTTGACAAACTAAAAGTGATAAAGAAGAACTTTTACAAACTCTGTTTGCTCTTGTTGTTGTAAATATGTAAAGCCAGCATTCAAGTTTTCAGCAAAGATTATAAACTAACCATATTCACAATAATGCTTAGGTCTCATGTTTACTCATATCAATGGCATAATCAACTAGCGAGCAATAATAATAAATCTCGGATGACAACACTTTCTCAAAACAATCATAATATGATATAACAAGACGGTATCTCGCTAGCCCTTTCTGAGACCGCAAAACATAAATGCAGAGCACCTTTAAAGATCAAGGACTGACTAGACATTGTAATTCATGGTAAAAGAGATCCAGTCAAGTCATACTCAATGTAAACTAACAGTAATGAATGCAAATGACAGTGGTGCTCTCCAACTGGATCTTTTTAATAAGAGGATGATGACTCAACATAAAAGTAAGTAGATGGGCCCTTCGCAGAGGGAAGCAGGGATTTGTAGAGGTGCCAGAGCTCGGTTTTGAAATAGAGGTGAATAATATTTTGAGCGGTATACTTTCGTTGTCAACATAACAACCAATTGATGACGATATCTTCCATGCTACACACATTATAGGCCGTTCCCAAACAGAATAGTAAAGTTTATACTCCCCCTCCACCAACAAGCATCAATCCATGGCTTGCTCGAAACAATGAGTGCCTCCAACTAACAAGAGTCCCGGGGGAGTTTTGTTTGCAATTATTTTGACTTAGTTTGCATAAAGCATGGGACTGGGCATCCCGGTGACCAGCCACTTTCTCGTGAGTGAGGAGCGGATTCCACTCCTCTTGAGAATAACCCGCCTAACATGGAAGATACGGACAGCCCTAGTTGATACATGAGCTATTCAAGCATACAAAACATGATATTTATTTGAAGGTTTGGAGTTTGGCACATACAAATTTACTTGGAACGGCAGGTAGATACCGTATATAGGTAGGTATGGTGGACTCATATGGAACAACTTTGGGGTTTATGGAATTGGATGCACAAGCAGTATTCCCGCTTAGTACAGGTGAAGGCTAGAAAAAGACTGGGAAGCGACCAGCTAGAGAGCGACAATAGTCATGAACATGCATTAAAATTAATCAACACCAAATGTAAGCATAAGTAGGATATAATGCACCATGAACATAAATATCGTGAAGGCTATGTTGATTTTGTTTCAACTACATGCGTGAACATGTGCCAAGTCAAGTCACTTAAATCATTCAGAGGAGGATACCACCCTATCATACCACATCACAACCATTTTAATAGCATGTTGGCACGCAAGGTAAACCATTATAAGCTTCTAGCTAATTAAGAATGGCACAAGAAACTATGATCTCTAATTATCATTGCAAACATGTTTATTCATAATAGGCTGAATCAGGAACGATGAACTAATCATATTTACAAAAACAAGAGAGGTCGAGTTCATACCAGCTTTTCTCATCTCAATCAGTCCATCATATATCGTCATAATTGCCTTTCACTTGCATGACCGAACGATGTGGATAATAATAATAGTGCGCATACATTGGACTAAGCTGGAATCTGCAAGCATTCAATAAACAGGAGGAGACAAGGCAATATGGGCTCTTTTGTCAGATCAACAATAATGCATATAAGAGCCACTTCAACAATTTAATTATGGTCTTCTCCTATCGACCCAAAAAGAAAATAAAAGAAATAAAACTATTTACATGAGAAAGCTCCCAACAAGCAAAAAGAAGAACATGAAATCTTTTTGGGTTTTCTTTTTAATTACTACTACAAGCATGGAAATTAAAACTAGCTAAAAGCTACAACTCTTTTTTTAAACACACAAGAAGAAAGCATAAAAAGGAAATAAACTAGCATGGGTGATACAATGAAAAAGTATGAGCACCGACATCTAACAATGAGTGTGTGAACATAAATGTAATGTCGGTGAGAAATACATACTGCCCCAGGCTTAGGCTTTTGGCCTAAGTTAGTCTATGGCCACGGCTGGCCTGGCAGATATCCAAAGTTGTAACTGGGGTCGTACTGCGATGCAACAGTCATTGCATCGTGGGCTGCAGCTTGGAGGCGAGCTATCTTAGCTCTCCTCTTATACACTTCCTCCTCCTCTCTGGTTATAAAATATATCCTTTTTCCTGAAGGTCAAAGAAAGTAGAAGCAGGGAGAGCGATGTGATAGGTGCGTCGTCTTTCAAAGATTAGTCGGTACTGGAGGAACTGATCGTTCCTCTCAACAAACCGATGACGAACCACAGCCTCATAATCCAAATAAGCAGGGGGCAACTCAATATCATCATGTATGGTTATACCAAGAAAATTAGCTATACGGGTTGCATAAATTCCACCAAAGAAATCTCCATTAAATCTATTAAGATGCAACCTACATGCAACAATGGCTCCCAAATTATAAGATTTATCTCCTAACATTGCACTCCTAAGAATACTGAGGTCAGGGACACACATGTGACATGCTTCATCTTTACCATTGATGCATCTACCTATCAAGAGAGCAAAATAATGTATAGCAGGAAAGTGAATGCTCCCTATGGTAGCTTGTGTTATATCTCTAAATTTGTCACACCCTCGATGCGGCTATATCTCCCACGTGTTGAAGCACGATTTAGAGGCATAACCGCATTGAAAGCAAGGTCACAAGTGAGGTAATCTTCACAACAACCCATGTAATAAATAAGGGAAAGAGATACATAGTTGGCTTACAATCGCCACTTCACACAATACATGAATAAAGCATTACATCATCCAGATATAATCAAGGTCCGACTACGGAACCAAAATAAAAGAAGACTACCCCAAAAGCTACACAGATCCCCGATCGACCCCAACTGGGCTCCACTACTGAACAACTAGAACGAAACAAGACAAAAGACAAGATCTTCATCGAGCTCCTCCTTGAGCTTGGTTGTGTCACTTGCTTGGTATCATCCGCACCTGCAAGCGGGTTTGGAAGTATCTGTGAGTCACGGGGACTCAACAATCTCACACCCTCGCGATCAAGACTATTTAAGCTTATAGGAAGGGTAAAAGGTATGAGGTGGAGCTACAGCAAGCACTACCATATATGGTGGCTAACATACGCAAATGAGAGCGAGAAGAGAAGGCAAAGCACGGTCGAGAATCTATGATCAAGAAGTGATCCTAGAACAACCTACATCAAGCATAACTCCAACACCGTGTTCACTTCCCGGACTCCACCGAGAAGAGACCATCACGGTTACACACACGGTTGATGTATTTTAATCAAGATCAACTTTAGGTTTTCTACAACCGGACATTAACAAATTCCCATCTGCCCATAACCGCGGGCACAACTTTCGAAAGTTCAAATCCCTGCAGGGGTGTCCCAACTTAGCCCATCACAAGATCTCATGGTCAACGAAGGATATTCCTTCTCCCAAGACAATCCGATCAGACTCGGCATCCCGGTTACAAGACATCCTCGACAATGGTAAAACAAGTGCAACAAGACCGCCCGATGCGCCGACATCCCGATAGGAGCTGCTCATATCTCGTTCTCAGGGCAACACCGGATGAACACTACGTACAGATAAAACCAGCCCTCAAGTTTCCTCGAGGTGGCGCCGCAAGTGGCTCTGGTTCGGACCAACACTTAGACAAGCACTGGCTCGGGGGGTTAAAATAAAGATGACCCTCAGGATGCGCGACTCCCAAGGGAAAAAGGCTAGGTGGCGAATGGTAAAACCATGGTTGGGCCTTGCTGGAGGAGTTTTATTCAAAGCGAACTGTCAAGGGGTTCCCATTATAACCCAACCGTGTAAGGAACGCAAAATCAAGGAATATAACATCGATATGACGGAAACTAAGGCGGCAAGAGTGGAACAAAACACTAGGCTTAAGGCCGAGCCTTCTACCCTTTACCAAGTATATAGATGCATTAATTAAATAAGAGATATTGTGATATCCCAACAAAATATCCAAGTTCTAACAAGGAACAAACTCCAATCTTCACCTGCAACTAACAACTCTATAAGAGGGGCTGAGCAAAGCGGTAACATAGCCAAACAACGGTTTGCTAGGACAAGGTGGGTTAGAGGCTTGGCTCAACAATATGGGAGGCATGATAAGCAAGTGGTAGGTATCGCGGCATAGGCATAGCAAAAGAGCGAGCAACTAGCAAGCAAAGATAGAAGTGATTTCGAGGGTACGGTCATCTTGCCTGAGATCCCGCAAGGAAGAAGAACGAGTCCATGAAGAAGACAAACAGACATAGTCGAACGGATCCTCACAACTTCGGAACGAAACCGAAGCTAACATGAGAGGCAACCCGGAAAGAAGCAAGCAACATAGTAAACAACCACCACATAATCATGGCATGATGCACAATCAAGTATGATGCATGTCTGGTTTAATTAGGCATGGCATGGCAAAGGGCACAAACAAAACTACAAGTTAAGTGGAGCTCAACACTACTAGAAAAAGGGCTATAGATGGGATTGACACTAATGGCGCACCAGAAAGTTGATGCGCCATTAGTATATACTAATGGCGCACCACCTTCTGATGCGCCATTAGAGTTGAAACTACTAATGGCGCACCATGCAAAGGGTGTGCCATTAGTATCAAAATTTTTTTTTGAACTAGTGCGCCTGTCCAAACATACTAATGGCGCATCCTGCTTAAGTGCGCCATCAGTAGTTGTAACTACTAATGGCGCACCAGGTAGTGGGTGCGCCATTAGTATCCAAGATGTTCTACTCGCACCAGCTCCTCGCGCGGAAGGCGCCGCTCGGCCAGATATGGTGCGTCCCCTCCCCTCTCTCCCTCCCTCCCTCGCCGGCCGCCGCCTCTCGCCCCCCTCGGTCGCGGCCGCCGGCCGCCGATTGCGCCCGTCCCGCGTTTTCCCGCTCGGTCCGGGGCGTTTCCGGACGCGCCCGGCCGATCCGCTCCCAATGCGGCGGGTTCCCCGTCGCCTCGATCTCCTCTGACGCTCCTCTGCTCCCCTGTCCCCGTCGCAGGATGGCCGCCACGCTCCACGCCAAGATCAACCGCAAGCGCCTCGACAAGCTCGACATCATCAAAATCTGGTGAGCCCCCGACCCGATCCCGCCAATTTCTCTCTGCTTTGAGCCCGCGGTCTGCCCTGATTCTAATCCGCGTGTGCCGCGCTGTGTCTGACGCTACTGCAGCGAGGAGATCCTGAACCCGTCGGTGCCCATGGCACTCAGGCTCTCCGGGATCCTCATGGGTGAGCCGTCCCTCCGGGTCATTTCGCTCCTTTTTTTCCCTCGCCGGATTCGTTCCTGTTCTCCCCCGGGGATGTGACGCGTGTTTGTTGCTGTTGTTGCCTGTGCGCATGATGAGCAGGCGGCGTGGTGATCGTGTACAAGAGGAAGGTGAAGCTTCTCTACGGTCAGTCCATCTGCTTGCTGCACTTTTTTGTTGTCGAAATGTTCAGATTCTCATCGTTTCCAACTGTTCCTCGCAGATTATGTGTCCCGTCTTCTGGTAAACTTCGACTTCCAGTCTTGCCCAGTTCATCCTGCTTGGTAATTTGGTGGCTGGGTTTACGCTTGCACTGATTTCTTCCGCAGATTGAGATCAACGAGGCATGGAAGATCAGGCCGGCCGTGGACCACACCGTCCTCCCCAAGGGCAAGGCTCAAGCCAAGTGAGTGCGCTCTCCGTCTCCATGCCCTTCTACAAGTTTCTGAATGTGCTTGTGTCCTGATAATGCGGAGCCGGCGTCCATTTCTCTCTGGAATGGGGTTTTCTTTGTGTGTTTGGACCGCGTGGTATTAGCCTGATGGTTTGCAGGGTACCAAGGTGGCTGTATGTATGGACAGCTTAACTTTGTCTGTTTATGAAATTTCTGAGAGGCTCGATAGCAATGCAGTCTCTGTCAGCTTGCTTGTTACCAATTGGTGTGTTCTGCATTGTACAGTATTGAGTTTACGATGATATGTGATTTGCGATGTTTTCAGATGTTTCTAGTAGAAGTTTCTGAATGTGTTTGCGTGGTGATGATGGAGAGTTGGTGTCCATTTCTCTGTGGAAATGGAATTTTCTTTGTGTCTTTAGACCGTGTGGTGTTAGTCTGATGGTTTAGATTGGAGGCTGTTGCAAGGTGCCAAAGTGGCTGTATGAGCAACTGAACTTTATGTGTTTATGAAATTTCTTAAGATGCCTAACAACACTGTCAGTCTGTTAGCTTGCTTGGTAACTATTGCTGTGTGCTCCATTGTGCACTACTGATTTTACAATGACCAACGGCACTACTTTGTGGTGTTTTCAGATGTTTCTAGAATTTTATTGATGATGCCATATCACTGATTGCGTGAAATGTAACTGGCATGCAGTCCTAGCCATGGGTCCATGCTGTGAAATGTAACTGGGACACACAACCCTAGCCATGGGCCCTCGCTGTGTGATCCTGCTGTAACTTGACTCTGTTCTTGTGTTTGTGGGGCAGCAGCTATTCATATAGACCTTCATATGATTTTGTGTCTCCTGTCTTGATATTCTCATTGCTTGATTAAATTCATGGGTTGCAACTTTGCCTAAGGGGGGGTCGTTTGGGTGTTATAGCTGTTGATGCAAGGGTTCATGCAGGTATTTATGTCTTTGTATGTTACTGATTGTTATGTCTAGGTTAGTCAATTTTAATCAGCTCCAGGTGCAAGGGATTGACTGATATCGGTTGATTTTGGGTTGTTCAGTGCTGACTTATTATTTTGGTATTGGTTTCTTATTCAATATCAGTCAATCTCTTGAGACTGGATGGTCTAATTATAGCAGATTTGGGGGTTGTAATGGTACTTGAGAAATAATGCTATGTTCAGAGGGGATCTTTATCACCTTGGAAAACTGTTAACATATCTTAATATTCTGTCATGTTCAGAGCGCGGACTCTTGTCGCTTGCCTTTGGAAGTTTGTTAGCACTCCAAATGAGATATTTAACCTCTTGCTACTGTGTCATTGCCATTGAGAAAAGGGTTTTATGGAGAATGATATGTCTTAAGATTAAGAAAACAGTGTGTCATTTTTATCTGAAAGTGCTGCTTCTTGCAGGTATGAAGCAGTAACACTGCCAGAGAACGCGGTGGATATGGAGGTGGAGCAGCCCGTGTTTTTCACAGATACTGATACTACTAGGTTCCGCGGAATGGTAATCGTTGTCATCTGTGTATTCTGGAAGTTGAAACTGTGTTAGTCTATTGTATTCGGAGACTAATATGATGAATTGTATTCAAAGACTAATCTTCTATTGTATTCGATGAATCTGTTGTTGATGTGTGCTGTCTATATTTTGTCAAATTATACATTTTATAACCTGTGCAAAAAACAGAAAATAAAAAAATAAAAAAAACTAATATTCATACTAATGGCGCATCACATGACAGTGCGCCATTAGTATGACAAAGCATACTAATGGCGCATCACTGGTCAGTGCGCCATTAGTATGCCGCGGTTACTAATGGCGCATCCCGTGGTTGTGCGCCATTAGTATGCCAAAGCACCTGGGTATACATGGCCCCTGGGAGGCATACTAATGGCGCACCGTAGCCTATACTAATGGCGCACCAGTGGTGCGCCATTAGTATACCAGATACTAATGGCGCACCACTGGTGCGCCATTAGTAAAAATTACTAATGGCGTGCTAGTAATGGCGCACCAGTGATGCGCCATTAATGGCAAAATTAGGTGCGCCATTAGTAGCGGTTTTTCTAGTAGTGCAATATGCAACGAGTTGCATATTTACGGAACACCACATCAATTATTTAGTTCACTCCCAGTTAGGTACTCAACAATATTAAAGGTTGGTTAACATGGCAAGAGGTGAAGCATAACAAAAACTATACCATCTAAACAATTTAAATGGGGCCGGATATAACAAACAACAAACCCGGTAAAACCCCATATGCATTAGTAATCTAAATGCAAACAACAATTTAAGCATTTTAATTGTTGTTATCATGATGTGTATGACATGGACAAGTTTATGCAAGTTTTTATGAAAACGTTGACATGATAAGATATGAGTCATTTGTCATTGTGGTGGAAACGAAAGGGGTGCCACGGCAACGACAACGGAAATGCTGCCACAGCAAAATTCCGGTTCCGGTAACTCGATTGAGATGCCGGTGCAAAAGGAAAAGTGACAGGGGTGTGTCATGCAAGGATGGTGGGGTGCTCCCAGATACCGGGTCCTCACGGGTTAGCGGCAAAAGAGGAGGACCGAGCAAGTGACAACTCGGGCACGGTGCAGACAACGGGTGCATCTCATACAACACATGCGAACGTTCTCGAACGGTCGTCTCGGGGTTATACCTTCGAAGCGTGCGTTATCGGAGGGGTTCGAGATTGATGCGGTGTAGGGGAAGTAGACGTTCCGCGACGGTAGTCAAAGTAGTTGTTCTCATTTCGTAGTTGTTCGGGGTCGCCGCCAGTTGTACATATTCGTTGTTGGACTTGACGGATCCGATGCCTCCGGACATAGTGGTACATGTTCATTTTTTCAGAGAGGTACTTGGCATTCTTCGGTCATAGGTACTTGACGTTTTTTGCTACCCGGGTCTTCGGCGACGGTCGTTGTACACATGACGTTGGGGTACTTGTTGGTCCGGTCTTGACGGTCTCGTTTTTGTGACGGTAGTCGTACTAGTCGGCGGTAGTGGAACTTGACGGATCCGAGCTCTTCGAGGGTCGTCGTGGTACTCGTTCACGTTGTAGTCGTACATGTTCAGGAAGAAACTTTTACGGCGTCATGGAACTTGGAAAAATGCATGTCGACGGTAGTTGTTCTCGTATTATCGTGGTACTTGGCGATATCCGTGCGTAGAGGTACTTGGCAGCCTCGTGTAGACGAACATGAGGTACTCCGGGGCAGAGGAATCAACATGGCAACGGTATCGACGTATCCAGATCACAGCAAGGCCAAGGGGTCTCGCGCATTGCAGATCGATGCAGCGGTCGGACTCGTCCTCCCGCGAGCAGAGACAAGGGCACCAGGAAGACCTACGAGGAGCAGCAATAGCAAGGTGGAGGATGACGATGAACTTGGTGCACCAAAGGTAGGGACGAGGCCCTGCCGGCGGGCAGGAGGCACAGAGGATGAAGGCGAGGGAACAACCATGGCGGCGCTGGTCGCGGGGGAACTCGTTCAAGGCGCCCAGACCTTTGGTGCACAACGTGGTGGCCAGGAGGAGTCTCTCCGGCGAGCTGTGGGCGGCCACTGCTCGAGGAGAGGTCACGGGCGGCTGTATTCGGCCGAAGGCGACGCCCTACAGTGCGGGGACGAGCTGGTGGCGGCGGGAGCTTCGAGCTTGGCTGGCTGCGGCCATGGAGGACGGCGGCGCTGAGGCGGGCGACGCACGCGCAGAGGCAGGTAGCGGCGCGACGAGGAGGTGCAGAGAGGTGGAGGAGAAGAAGGGGATTCGCTGGGGGAAAGCTCGGTCGTCGCCGCGGAGCTGTGAGGAAGAAGTAGGCGGGGCGACGAGGCTCGCGCGTGCTGGGGAACTCCCCTCCCTGGCGATGCGTGAGGGAGCGATGGGATCGGGGGTTGCTGCGCGAGGGAGATGGTCTCGGCTCCTGGCGGCGCTGGTGGGAGCGAGAGGGGGAGGTATCGATCGGGATGGGGTTGTGCTAGGGTTATGTGGCTGGGCTGCGGGAGGCCTTGGCCAAATGGGCCAGCGCGGTGGAGACTGGTTGGCCGGCCTGGGCCTAGGGATGGGCCCTAGAGGCCGGCCTGCTGGACTTCTCTCTCTCTCTCTCTCTCTCTCTCTCTCTCTCTCTCTTCTTTTATATCCTTTAGCAGAAAAGAAAATCGAGAGAGGGAAAAGAAGAAGAGGGTTAGGGAAGGATTTTGCGCATAGGGATAATTTCCCCGAACTTGCAAAAATGAGCTTGATCCCGCAAAATAGAAGTGGGCACGCGGTTGAAGTTGAATTCAAACTCATTTGAAATTAATTCAAATGATTTGAATAGGAAGTGATGTTTGGGAAGGTCCAAAAATGTTGAGACTTTTGGAGGAGCCTAAAAAAAGAAGAAAGAATTTTCGGCAAGGTTTGGAGATCAACTCGAAGCAGAAAGGCATGGGATTATCTGCACGTGTGTTATGGGTGATTCCAAATTATTGGAATATAATTTATATAGCTCCCTAAAATATTGGGGGAATATGTTTTAAAGAGTAATCACCATAGTGAATATCCCTCGATTTAAATGGACCGAAGATCCATGCAATTTATTTAGTTGAGTTAAGAAAAGAATGACATGATGGCATGATGACATGATGCAAAGATGAAAGCGATGAACCAAACAAATCACACGACGAAACCAGGAAACCCTAGAAGGCAACTGAAGCTCCGGTCTAGGGGCGTTACAAAAATCCCCCACAGTTATACTAGCAAGGAAATCTCTAAATTCAGATTTGCGAGGTTACCTAACACTACCCCATTGTGGAAGTTTGCAAGCAGTGGTAAAATCCTCTAAGTCCATCATATAAGATTTTTCATAAAGATCAAACAGGACAGTTGGAGAATTGCGTGAAGATGAAAATTCAAACCTCCTCACAAAGGAACTAGTGAGATAGTGGTACTGGCGGCACTTTGCCTCCTCGAAGCTCACAAGATCAACGTTACGCAAATATGCGTTAAATTCTTCCTTGATTTCCGCTTGATTCATAAAGTCCTCTGAAGGCCATTCACAGGGCTGCACTGGAGCGTCCCTTGGTGGCTCATCATCAGCATCACGCATTGCAAGCCTGGGTTCTTCTTTCCTTGAAGAGCCACCTTGGTACATTTTCCTAAACATATTTCTTCCTCTGAAAAATGTCTGAAATTTTTAGTAACTTAAAATAAAAGTGAACCAAACTCAACAATATTGATAGCAACTACTCCTACAAGTGCCTAGATCCTATATCATGCATCAAAACTACTTGGAACCATATAAATTTGACATGCAAGCTCAAGAACAGGGACAGCTAGGCAGCATAAATTTGCAGAGAATAAAGCACTAGAACAAAAACTAATTGGACCAATGGAGGAGTCACATATCAAGGAACAATACCCCAAGCAATTTTGTGAGAGGTGCTTTGAGCAAGTACATCGAAAATGGCAGCAAAATGAGCTTGGACACGGGTTTGAACTGGATAATCGTGTTTGTGGGAGGAAGAAGGAGTGTGTGGGTGCAGGAATAAGTGGAGGAGGGCCATCGTGGGCCCACGAGGCAGGGGGCGCCCAGGGGGTAGGACGCGCCCTCCACCCTCGTGGACAGGTGGATGCCCCCCTGCTGTGTTCTCAGTGCCAACTATTCTCAAATATTCCAGAAAAAAACATATTTAAATTTCAGGGCATTTGGAGAACTTTTATTTTCGGGGTATTTTTATATTGCACAGATAATTCAGATAACAGACAGAAAATACTATTTTTATTTTATTTAATATAAATAACAGAAAGTAAAAGGAGGGTACAGAGAGTTGTGTTTTCTAAATTCATCCATCTCATGATCATCAAAAGGAATCCACTAACAAGGTTGATCAGGTCTTGTTAACAAACTCTTTCCGAATAACATGGAACCGGAGAATTTTCGAATAACACTAGGTTACCTCAACGGGGATATGCACATCCCCAACAATAAGAATATCATATTTCTTCTTGACAGTAGGAAGAGGAAATTCAAAACCTCCAAAAATAATGGATGGAATTTTTCCAATAGAATTGATACTGTGGACTTGAGGTTGTTTCCTCGGAAAGTGTACCGTATGCTCATTACCATTAACATGAAAAGTGATATTGCCTTTGTTGCAATCAATAACAGCCCCTGCAGTATTCAAAAATGGTCTTCCAAGAATAGTGGACATACTATCCTCCTCGGGAATATCAAGAATAACAAAGTTCGTTAAAATAGTAACGTTGCAACCACAACAGGCACATCCTCACAATTACCGACGGGTATAGCAATTGATTTATCAGCCATTTGGAAAGATATTTCAGTAGGTGTCAACTTATTCAAATCAAGTTTACGATATAAAGAGAGAGGCATAACACTAACACCGGCTCCAAGATCACATAAAGCAGTTTTAACATAGTTTCTTTTAATGGAGCATGGTATAGTGGGTACTCCTGGATCTCCAAGTTTCTTTGGTATTCCACCCTTAAAATTATAATTAGCAAGCATAGTGGAAATTTCAGCTTCCGGTATCTTTCTTTTATTAGTAACAATTTCTTTCATGTACTTAAGCATAGGGATTCATTTTAAGCATATCAATTAATCACATACGCAAAAAGATAGGTCTAATCATTTCAACAAAGTGCTCAAAATCCTCATCATCTTTTTTCTTGGATGGTTTGGAAGGAAAAGGCATTGTCGGCGTAGGGGTCCTGGCAAACCCTTAAGGTTTGAACACTGGGGTGCGCGCAAAGTCTTTCCCTCCAACCGATCTACGCTCTAGCTTGCTAGGATCTTGCGGACGAACTCGACGAACTCACAACACAGAAGGACACAGGGTTTATACTGGTTCAGGCCACCGTTGTGGTGTAATACCCTACTCCAGTGTGGTGGTGGTGGATTGCCTCTTGGGCTGATGATGAACAATACAAGGGTAGAACGGCCTCCTGAGGTTAAGGCGTTCTTGTGCTTGGTGAGCTTGTGTGTGAGGGGGTCTCTCTTTAGCTCCAATCAGATCCTCCCTCCACTATGGTGGATAGTCCTATTTATAGAGGCCCTGGTCCTCTTCCCAAATATCGAGCGGGAAGGGAGCCAACAATGGCGGGCTATTTTGAAGGGGGACAGCTAGTACAAGCTATCCTGACAAAAGTAGTCTTCGCCTGCACAAAGTTCTGGTGGTGACGCTGTTCTAGGTTCCACAATGACCTTCGTCTTGCAGTCCTTTGTCTTGGTCTTGTTGCACCAAAATGACAACCTTTGCCTGATGCCTCGGTACTCCGCGGCTGTGCTTGCCCCCTTTGCACCAAAGAGGAAACAAGGACACTGTGCACGCTGGCGCCCGCCTGGCGCCTGCCTGGTGTCGATTGTCACAGCTCACGTCACGAGAACCTCGTGAGGTTCACCTCGCCTTGATATCTCTGCTCCTCGTGAGCCTGCCTAGCTAGGCCACTCTAGAGGAGGTCTTGCGTCATCCGCCTCGCGAGGCTTGGCCCCTCGCGAGGGTCTTGGGTGCTTTGTTGGTGAAGATGGGCCGTACGGCCTGCTGGCTCAGCCACGCCACGGGCCGCAGGCAGGCAAGTCTAGGGACCCCCGTTCCTAGGACGCCGACAGTAGCCCCCGGGGCCAAGGTGCACACAGGTTTGGCTTTGCGGCGAAGCCAAGGGTCAAGCTCGAAGCGCAGCGGGCCCGAAAAGCCCGCGGCCTCGGTTGATGCGTGGCAGTTGATTGGACGTGGGCGTCTCCGCTTCCCCATGCTACCTTGACGACTGCACGACTTGACAAGTCCTTGCGACATGCAAGGGAAACCTTCATTACCTGCGATCGTGGGGGACGCCGGTTGGCCTTCTCTTGCTATAAATGGGGAGGGGGCGGAGCCCCCGTTGCCCATCTCTTCCTTGCTTGCTTCCTCCTTCTTGCTCCATTGCTTGCAGTGCCTCCGATGGCACCTCAGAGGAAGTTCTCTGCAGCCGAGAAGGGTAAAGCCCCTCGCGAGGGCCCTGGTTCCCCGGCGCCCAAGCGCGGCCGCGGCCGCCCGTGCAAGCATGCTGCGACCCCCGTTGTGGCCCACCGTCGAGGCGGCGCCACGGCACGCGGAGGGGGCCGTCCCAACCGTGGCGGTCCAGTCGACGGGGGGAGGTGCGCGATGGTGGCGAGGCCTCCCCGCCCATGCTTCCATTCAGCGAAGGCGTCGCCGGAGTTCGTTGTTTGGTCAGAAAACCCTGCCGGCAACTGGCTCCAGCTTCCACGCTTCTTTGTCGCTGAGCTGCCGGCCTCTGGTCTAGGGGGGCTCTGGTTGCAGGCGGATGGTAGCTGCAGCAAGGCCTCCTGGGTCGTGGTCGAGACTTCTGCCGTGAGCAACATAGCCCTGGCCCGCGGCTGGCGGACGTTCGCCTGCGCGCGCGGCCTGGGCAGGTGGTGCACACTCCACTTCAAGTATGACGGCGGGTCGACCCTCTTTGTGAGGGTGTTCGGGGAAGATGGCCGCCGTGCCGGATGCTGCCCCGAGACGAATGACGGTGAGGAGGTTCTCGGCCTTAGCGACGGTCGTGGTGAGGGTGAGGGCGAGCCTGCCCTCAGCGGCAGCCGCATCTCCTCCAGCTACGGCGGCTCTCCCTCCTGTGGCAGCTCCAGCAGCAGTGGCTACGATCAGCCGCTGCCCCGCCGCGCTCGCTTTGAAGGAGGCAGTGGGTCATCTCGTCGACGCGCCTCCGTGAAGCTTGAGGAGGGGTCTGGCTAGGCTTGGATGTTACTAAGGGCCTACCCCCGCAGATTGTTGAAACGCCTCTTTGTTTGATTTTTTCCTTTCTTTCCCTGCACTAGAAAATGAAACCAGTATGGGCCCATAGGGGCGTGTATCAAACTATGGTTCTTTGTCAATGCAACGTGCGAGTTATTCCCATGCCATGCTGTTATTTTGCACAGAGATAACCTAACTTGGCGTGTTTGGGACGCCCCTTCCTTCACGAGATATCTGCGTTTGCTCAGGAACCGCAAGAATTTGTTAGGGGGTGTGCTAGAGGATTTTGCCATTCACCCGAAGCTTGACTTGGCGCTTTGCATCGTAGTACCCAAGGGGCACGGATTTAGGAGAGTTGTGCCAGCTTCCAGGCTCGAACGAGGGTGACTCGCGAGAAGGCAGAGAGAAGGAAAAGCTCGCGAGGGCACCTGCCTAGCCCCCTCGCGAGGTATGCGAGAGAGAGAACATGGGTAAACCAGAGCCGAAAAACGCGGAAAAAGGCGAAGGAACCAAATCAGCCAGGAACGCCAAAGGCAAACTCGATTAAGGAAAAGCAAGCCAACTATGGAAAGCAAATGAAAAGCCGCGTCCGGCACCTAATCTAGTCTTTGAGTCTTCTGACCAGTGCGGAGCTAAGTGCTGTCCACTAGGCGTGGGAGGGAGCCCCAGGGCCCGAGGCCGGCGCTCTTGAGACCCCGGGGCGTGTACATCCCCAACTCATTATTACGTGAGAGTGTCACGGGCGGTGATTCTTCACAGGCACCGAGCCTTGCTTCACAGGCTCTGGGCCTTGCTTCATAGGAACTGGGCCTTGCTTCACAGGCTCTGGGCCTTGCTTCTCAGGCTTTGGGCCTTGCTTCTCAGGCTCTGGGCCTTGCTTCATGGGTAGAACTTCCGGAGGTGCTGGATGTTCCAGCGTTTTGGATGGGTGTCCCCTCTTGCTTCTCCAAGCGCACGACGCCAGGCATGGAGATGTGAACGACCCTGAACGGTCCCTCCCACATGGGTGAGAGCTTGTGCAATCCTTCCCTAGAGAGGACCCGCCTCAGGACCAGGTCACCCGTCTCGAGCGTCCTGGAGCGAATGTTGCGGCAGTGGTAGCGCCTCAGCGCTTGCTGGTACCTTGCCACCCTTAATGCAGCTTCACGGCGTCGTTCCTCCCCCAGCACAAGATCCATCCCCCGCATGGCGTCCTGCTGCATTTCGTCGAACGCCAGGACCTGTGCGGAGCGATGCCTGACCTCGTGAGGGAGGACCGCTTCAGCTCCGTAGACGAGGAAGAACGGAGTCTCGCCCGTTGGCTTGGTAGTGGTGGTGCGGATGGACCACAACACGGACTGGAGCTCATCGTGCCAGCCCGTGCTGCAGGCCTCCAGCTTCTTCTTGAAGGACCTGATCTTGAGGCCCCTCGGCACCTCAGCGTTGGCGCGCTCGGCCTGACCATTGCTCCTGGGGTGGGCTACCGAAGCGTAGCAGATCTACGTTCCAAGGTTAGCACAGTAGGTTTTAAAGAGGTTACTAGTGAACTACAATCCGTTATCTGTGATGATGCGGTTGGGGACCCCCGAAGCGGCTCACGAGGCCCTTGATGAACTTGACGGCAAAGCCGGCTGGAATGGTGCGGACGGCTTCCACCTCTGCCCACTTAGTGAACTTATCGACGGCGATGTAGAGATAGCGGTAGCCCCCTGGCGCTCGTGGGAACGGGCCTAGGATGTCCAGCCCCCAGACCGCGAACGGCCATGTGAGCGGGATGGTTTGGAGGCCTTGAGCAGGCTGATGGATTTGCTTGGCGTGGAATTGGCAAGCTACGCATGACTTCACCAGCTTGGCTGCATCGGTAAGTGTTGTAGGCCAATAGAATCCGCTGCAGAAGGCCTTGCTGACGAGGATCCGTGATGACAAGTGATGTCCATAGTCCCCGCCGTGTATGTCAGTCAGCAGCTCCCTCCCTTGATCACTGGAGATGCAGCACAGCGTTGCGTCGTTCGGTCGTTTCCTGTACAACTCGCCGTCTTGAATGCAGTATGCCATGGCCTGTCGGGACACGCGCTCCACATCCTCTTCTTTCTCCAGTAGTGTCCCGTGCATCAGGTACTCCCTGAACTCCTTGGTCCAGCACTCCTCCTGGGGCTCGAGCGCCAAGAGTAGCCGAACTCCTGAGGTTGGGCAGCAATCTGGGGCTCCCGAGGCCGGGGGCTGAGGGAGCTCCTCCCGAGGCTGAGTCGTGCTTGAAAGAGGTGGCGTAGCTCATGGCTTGAAGAGCCGCTCTTCGAAGACACCGGGCTCCTGCTGTTGCCGCTTGGATGCTCTCTTGGCAATGTCGTCGGCTTCCTTGTTGGTGCCCCGGGGCACGTGCTGCAGCTCCAAGCCTGCGAACTGCTTTTCCATTTTGCGCACCTCATCAAGGTAGGCCTCCATGTGCTCGTCCTTTGGCTCGTACACTTTGTTGGAGAAGTTGACGAGGATCTGCGAGTCGCCCTTGACGGTAAGGCGCCTCACTCCCATAGCCGCCACAGCCTTCAGGCCGGCTATGAGGCCCTCGTATTCTGCGATATTGTTAGAGATCTTCTTGCCGTGCTGAAAGCAGAGTTGCACGGCGTAGCGAAGCTTGTCCTGAGTGGGCGAGGTGAGCACTGCTCCAGCCCCCGCGCCCTGGTGTGCAAAGGCGCCATCAAAATACATGACCCAGCCGTCTGGCGCCTCGCTTCCTGGGGAAGTGGACCGGTCTTCTCCTTCCTCAAGAGCCGGGGCATTTGTCCATTCTGCCACAAAATCGGCAAGCGCGGCTCCCTTGATGACCCTGGTGGTGCTAAACTCCAGCTGAAACGCTTGCAGCTTGATATTCCATTCAGCGACCCTTCCGACTAAGTTTGGGCTCCTGAGTATCCTCTCCAACGGGTAAGACGAGACGACCTTAATGGGGTGCCCCTGGAAGTAGTGCCGCAGCTTGCACGAGGCCACCAAAAGTGCGAGCAGGAGCTTCTGCGGCATGGGGTAGCGCGCCCTCGCGTCCCGCAGTACAGTGCTGACGAAGTACACTGGGTGCTCGACAAGGGCTAGTACACCGTTGGGTCTCGGGTCCCGCGTAGATTGCGGCATATCCTGAGGTGATGGGTCTCCTGAGACCTAACCGCCCTTGGGAGCCTTCGCGATGTTGCTCTGCTGAGCTAGATCTTCAACCGTTGATGGCTTCGCTGCACCTCTCCGGCCCGGTGCTGTATCAGTTCTACCCTTATCTTAACGCTCTTCCCGAACCGCACCAATGCCGCGCTGGCAGAGTACGGGCTGGTGGCAAGGTAGAGCAAGAGAGGCTCGAGAGGCCGCGGTGCCACCATCACCGGGGGGCTGGTGAGGTATTTCTTGAGGGCTCGGAAGGCTTGGTCGGCCTCCGGGGTCCACTCGAAGGGGCCTTTCTTCTTCATGAGCTTAAAGAAGGGCAAGGCGCACTTGCCTAGCTTAGAGATGAAACACCCTAACGCAGTCACCCCTCCTGCCAGTTTTTGCATCTCCTTGAGGGTCTGTGGTGGGCTCATGTCTTCGATGGCCTTGATCTTTTCCGGGTTCGCCTCGATCCCTCTGTGGGATACGAGGAACCCTAGAAACTTGCCGGATGGGATGCCAAACACACTTTTTCGGGTTAAGCCTCAAGTTCACTTGGCGCAAGCTCTCGAAGGTCACCTCCATGTCTTGAATCAACATCCTCGCCTCGCGAGATTTAACCACTATGTCATCAACGTAGGCCTCTGTGTTCCTGCCGAGCTACCGCCCCAAGGTGATGTGCATCAGCCGCTGAAAGGTTGCACCCGCATTGCGAAGGCCGAAAGGCATGCAGGTGTAGCAGTACACCCCACATGGTGTCAAGAAGGCCATCTTCTCCACATCCTCCACCGCCATATTGATCTGATGGTATCCAGAGAATGCATCCAAGAAACACAGCAGGTCGCACTCAGCGGTGGAGTCGATGATTTGATCAATGCGCGGAAGGGGGAACGGGTCTTGGGGGCAGGCTTTGTTTAGGTTGGTGAAGTCGACGCACATCCGTTCCTTCCCGCCTTTCTTAGGCACTACAACGGGGTTCGCCAGCCATTCGGGGTATCGAACTTCCCTGATTATACCTGCCGCCTCCAGCTTGCGTGTCTCTTGGACGATGAAGGCCTGCGTCTCAGTGGACTGCCATCTTGCTTGCTACTTCACGGGGCGTATGTTGGGGCACACCTTTAGATGATGCTGGATTACCTCTCTCGGAACCCCTACCAGTTGACCAGGCTCCCACGCGAATATCTCCTTGTTCGCGCGCAAGAACCTCACGAAAGCCTCTTCTTGCCCTAGGTTAAGGCCGGTTCCTATGGTGAAGGTGGCTCCTGAAGACCCATCCTCGTTGACCGGCACCTGCTTGGTCTCTGCCTTGTCTTGGGTGAACAACTGCTTTTTCTTGGTGGGTGCAACCTCCTTGGCCTCCGGCGCACCGGCGCCGGCTGGCTGTGCTACTGTCGCGGTCTTGAAGGCGAGTCAGAGCGCCATCACAGCCTCCTTAGCATCCCCTTGGATGGTGATGACGCCCTTGCTCCCTGACATCTTCATGAGGTTGTAGGCCGGGTGAGTTCCCGCCATGAACTGAGCGAGGGCCGGGTACCCGAGGATGGCATTGTACGGGAGACCGATGCGGGCGATGTCGAAGTCCACCAGCTCGGTACGATAGTTATCCCGCGTGCCAAAGGTGACATTGAGGCGGATCTGCCCCAAGGGGTGAGCAGCTCCACCGCCCACCCCTGTGAAGGGCTTGCTGAGGCCAAGCCATTCGAGCGGCACATGAAGAAGGCTGAAAGCTTCCACAGAGAGCAGGTTGAGACCAGCGCCCCGTCGATGAGGGTCTTAGTGACGACCATGTTGCAGATGGTGGGCGTGCAGAGCATCGGAAGTATGCCTGAGCCGGCGGTGGAGCCGGGGTGGTCTTCCGAGTCGAAGGTGAGGTCAGCTTCTGGCGCGGCCCAACCCGGTGGAGCCCCCGGGCGCTTGCAGGCGGCCCCAATCTGGTGGAAGAAAGGCTTGACGTGGCGATCAGAAGGAGGTGCTTGGGAGCCGCCCAGCAGTGCCGCGACTGCGTGGTGTGCCGGTGCTACGTAGCGTGTAGTGAAGAGGTCGCGGAGTCCCCCCAGGACGTCACCATGGATCCTGGGAGGCCAAGCAGCCAGGCGCACGGCTCGCCAACGAGGGCCAGGGGGAACAAGTTTGCCATGATCTTGTCATCACCCCCAGCTTTGAGGACGGCCTCCTCGTACGCTAGCAGGAAGAGCGCTGAGTCTGCCGCACCGTCGTAACACGGCGGTATCTCCGGCCTGAACTGGACCGGCCACTGCATCCGCTGGAGAGCGGGGGCTAGGGCTCGGTACCCAGACTCCCTGCTGCTGGCACCGGCCGAGGAGGTCGGTGGCGAGGTACCTGTCATGGGAGCACGGTGCGGCAGTACGGGGCGCTGGTTGATGGAGAAAAGCTCCGGCGCATCCCTACCTGGTGCGCCAAATGTCGGGGTTGGGGTCCCGACAAACTCTTAAGGTTCAAACACTGGGGTGCGCGCGAAGTCTTTCCCTCCAACCGATCTATGCTCTAGCTTGCTAGGATCTTGCGGACGAACTCACAACACAGAAGGACACAGGGTTTATACTGGTTCGGGCCACCGTTGTGGTGTAATACCCTACTCCAGTGTGGTGGTGGTGGATTGCCTCTTGGGCTGATTATGTACAATACAAGGGCAGAACGGCCTCCTGAGGTTAAGGCGTTCTTGTGCTTGGTGAGCTTGTGTGTGAGGGGGTCTCTCTTTAGCTCCGATCAGATCCTCCCTCCACTATGGTGGCTAGTCCTATTTATAGAGGCCCTGGTCCTCTTCCCAAATATCGAGCGGGAAGGGAGCCAACAATGGCGGGCTAATTTGAAGGGGGACAACTAGTACAAGCTATCCTGACAAAAGTAGTCTTCGCCTGCACAAAGTTCTGGTGGTGACGCTGTTCTGGGCTCCACGATGACCTCTGTCTTGCAGTCCTTGGTCTTGGTCTTGTTGCACCGAAATGGAAACCTTTTCCTGATGCCTCGGTACTCCGCGGCTGCGCTTGCCCCCGTTGCACCAAAGAGGAAACAAGGATGTTGTGCGCGCTTGCGCCCTCCTAGTGTCGATCGTCACGGCTCACGTCATGAGATCCTGGTGAGGTTCGCCTCGCCTTGATATCTCCGCTCCTCGTGAGCCTGCCTAGCTAGGCCACTCCAGAGGAGGTCTTGCGTCGTCCGCCTCGCGAGGCTTGGCCCCTCGTGAGGGTCTTGGGTGCTTTGTTGGTGAAGATGGGTCGTACGGCCTGCTGGCTCAGCCACGCCGCGGGCCGCAGGCAGGCAAGTCTGGGGACCCCCGTTCCCAGGAAACCGACAGGCATGAGTTTCTGAACCCATGGTTCTCTTTCTTTACCATGTTTCCTAGCAACAAAGTCTCTCTTATCATAACGCTGATTCTTTGATTGTGGGTTATCAAGATCAACAACAGGTCCAATTTCTATATCATTATCATTTCTAGGTTGAGCATCAACATGAACATTATCATTAACATTATCACTAGTTTCAGGTTCATTACCAGATTGTGTTTCAACATCTGAAATAGAAATATCATTTTGATTCTCAGGTGTTTCAGTAATAGGTTCACTAGAAGCATGCAAAGTCCTATCATTTTTCTTTTTCTTCCTTTTTGAAGGACTAAGTGCATCTATATTATTTCTCTGAGAATCTTGCTCAATTCTCTTAGGGTGGCCTTCAGGATACAAAGGTTCCTGAGTCATTCTACCAGTTCTAGTAGCCACTCTAATAGTATAATCATTATTCTTACTATTCAATTCATTGAGCAAATCAGTTTGAGCTTTAAGAACTTGTTCTACTTGAGTGGTAACCATAGAAGCATGTTAGCTAATAAGTTTAAGTTCACCTTTGACATTAGCCATATAATCACCCAAGTGTTCAAGCATATCAGCACTGCGTTTTAATTCTCTACCAAAATAAGCATTGAAGTCTTCTTGCTTAACCATAAATTTATCGAACTCATCTAAGCATGGGCTAGCAAACTTAGTAAATGGGATTTCAGCTTTATCATATCTATAGAGAGAATTTACCTTTACTACCTGTGTCGGGTTATCAAGAGCATGTATTTCTTCAATAGGAGATGGGTTAAAATTATGCATTTCTTCAACAGGTGGTAAATTAAGACCATGTATTTCTTCAATAGGAGGTAAATTCTTAACATCTTCAGCTTTAATACCCTTTTCTTTCATGGATTTCTTTGCCTCTTGCATATCTTCAGGACTGAGAAATAGAACACCTCTATTATTCGGAGTTGGTTTAGGAATAGGCTCAGGAAGTGTCCAATTATTTTCATTAGTCAACATATTATTTAATATAATTTCAGCTTCACCCGGTGTTCTTTCCCTGAAAACAGAACCAGCACAACTATCCAGGTAATCTCTGGAAGCATCGGTTAGTCCATTATAAAAGATATCAAGTATTTCATTTTTCTTAAGAGGATGATCAGGCAAAGCATTAAGTAATCAGAGAAGCCTCCCCCAATCTTGTGGGAGACTCTCTTCTTCAATTTGCACAAAATTATATATATCCCTTAAGGGAGCTTGTTTCTTATGAGCAGGGTAATATTTAGCAGAGAAGTAATAAATCATATCATGGGGACTACGCACACAACCAGGATCAAGAGAATTAAACCATATCTTAGCATCACCCTTTAATGAGAATGGAAATATTTTAAGGATATAAAAGTAGCGAATTCTCTCATCCTTAGTGAACAGGGTGGCTATATCATTTAATTTAGTAAGATGTGCCACAACAGTTTCAGATTCATAGCCGTAAAAAGGATCAGATTCAACCAAACTAATTATATCAGGATCAACAGAGAATTCATAATCCTTATCAGTAACATAGATATGTGAAGTAGCAAAAGCAGGGTCAGGTTTCATTCTAGCATTAAGGGATTGCTGCTTCCATTTAGCTAGTAACCTCTTTAGATCATATCTATCATTGCAAGCTAAAATAGATCTAGTAGCTTCTTCATCCATAACATAACCCTCAGGAACAACAGGCAATTCATATTTATTAAGGGGGGGAGTATTCATCATCACTTTCATCAATATTATCAGTTTCAATAATTTCACTCTCTAACCCTAGCAAGTTGTTCATCAAGAAATTCACCAAGTGTCATAGTAGTATCAAGCATAGAAGCAGCTTCATCATAAGTATCATGCATAACAGAAGTGGCATCATCAATAACATGCACTACAAAAAAAAGACACATCCGTGACATTTTGGGCTGAACGAAATTTTTTTCTATGATACATATGACACTTCTATGACGTTAATTGTGACAAAACCTGGTATCATCATAGATGTGGTCGGCTCCTACTTCTATGACAAAAAATCATGACAGAAAATGGGCTTTTCGTCCTGGGCGGGCTGGAGACGCAGCTGCATGACATTCTTTGGGCCGTCCATAACGGAAAAACCCGTGGTAGAAGCGATGGCGAGGAAACTTTCGGGGAGTTCCCGGTTATGGTGGGAGGTCGGGGGCCGAGCGATGCACGTTTCTCTTGTACACGTACGCGCGTGTGTGCGAGGCGTTGGCTCTAACTAAACCCGAGCGAGGCGTTGGGCTCTCACTAAACCTGAGCGATTTCACTACAGGCTACACATTACTGAACCCGAGCGATCGATTGATGGCTGTTAACTGAACCCGATCGAGCGATTCCTTCACTACTGCTGCTAACTGAAGCCGATCGATGTTGCCTTTTCTCTTGTACACGTACGCGCGTGTGTGCGAGGCGTTGGCTCTAACTAAACCTGAGTGAGGCGTTGGGCTCTAACTGAACCTGAGCGATTGCACTGCAGGCTACACATTACTGAACCCGAGCGATCGATCGATGGCTGTTAACTGAACCCGATCGAGCGATTCCTTCACTACTGCTGCTAACTAAAGCCGGTCGATGTTGCCTCTAGATGAACAGTGAGTGTTGCTGGGGGGTTTGAATGAACAGTTCCTGGTGGGGGTGGATGAACAGGACCCCGTGGTGTTGCCTCTAGATAAACAGGACCCCGATCGATCGAGTCGGTTGGGGCTGGATGAACAGGACCCCGTGGAGGGCTGGATGAACAGGACCACCCCAAGGAGGGCAGGATGAACAGTAGACGGTGGAGGGTAGGATGAACATTAGCCTGTGGAGGGGTGGTTGAACAGGAGCCCGTGGAGAGGGCTGGTTGAACAGTAGCCGGTGGAGTAGCGCGCGGTGGAGGCTGGATGAACAGGAGCCCGTGGATGAACAGTTGCAGGAGGAGGCTGGAGGAGGTGGACGGTGGATGAACAGTAGCTCGTGGAGGCTGGAGGGGGTCGACGGTGGAGATGAACAGTATCCCGTGGAGTCTCGTTTTGCGGCACGCCACACCCCTCCCGATGAACAGGACCCCCGTTTCGACCATAGGAGGTCCGTTTCGTCCGTTTTGCGGTATGCCACACCCCTCCCGATGAACAGGACCCCCGTTTCGACCGTAGGAGGTCCGTTTCCTTCGTTTTGCGGTACGCCAGACCCCTCCCGATCAACAGGACCCCGTTTCGAACGTAGGAGGTCTGTTTCCTCCGTTGTGCGGTACGCCAGGCCTCGTTTCCATCGCCTGTTCCATCCAAGCCGTCCCGATGAACACGACCACGCATTCCGTTCCGACCCAGCCGGTTGGCTCCCACGCGTTCCGTTGCCTCCCGATGAACACGACACATTCCGTTACCTCCCCATGAACACGACGCATTCTGTTGCCTCCCCATGAACACGACGACAACGCTATTTCTCTGTTCCGACCTAGCCATGTCAACGAGCCCTCGCCGTACGTATGCGCGAGTAGGCGTTCGAGGCCCCGCCCGTATGTACACATATGTGGCCGTATTTTCTTTCTTGCACCCTAGGTGCCTCTACTACGACACGTGCGCGCCTCTACATCCACCAGTATATATGTACATACACGTTCGCAACCAAAATGACAACGCTACGTATGCTTCGACCAGGTGGGTCCCGACTGTCAGGCACTTCCTTGCATGTGAAGATGTAGCTAGTGGGTCCCAACAGTCAGGGGGGCGAAATACAGTGGCCCGTCCGGTGGGTCCGCGCTGTCAAGTGGACGAGTAATTATTTTGCATGTAATCAGGAGGCACTTCCTTGCTGCGGCTGTGGACCCAGCTGTCAGCCTCTCCACGTATAGTCCACGTCCGATGGAAGTCGTTCCTTGACCACGTTGACCATGCCGCGCCGAGAGCACCAGGGCGGTAGACGACGGCGAGGCCTAGGAAGGGGACGACGCGGAGCCGGGGAAGACGCAGTAGTGGATGCCCACATGTAGAAGAGTACGAGGGCACTGGTTCGCTGCGGTGTGAGGCTGCCGTCGCCGCAGAGTAACAAGGGTTGTGGGTGAGTAGAGGGATGGTCTGTCCAGCAGTAGGAGTAGTAGGGGGCAGTGAGGCCTCCGCCGCATCACAGCCGGCCACAGGAGGCAGGAGCACAAGGCACGACCGGTGCTGGTTTGGGCGGCTGGAGCAAGAAGACCAGAGGTTGAAGAAGCACTACGGCCGTTGGATGGACATCGTATGGTCACTGGAGCTAGAATCATGCATATTGACTAAGTTGACAAAGCCCTCCATCCCCATCAACTTAGTAGGCCCACAAGTCAGCCTGCCACTATACTGGGTCCCAGCTAACAGGGGGAGTATTCATTTTTTTGTGCGTAATAAGGAGGCACTTCCTTGCGTGCGAAGATATAGCTGGTGGGTCCGAGCTGTCAGCGGCGGTAACATTTTTTCGCGAAATACAGAGGCCCTTTCAGTGGGTCCCTGATGTCAGGTGGAGGAATCATTATTTTGCGTGTAATAAGGAGGCATTTCCTTGTGTGCGGCCGTGGACCCAGCTGTCGGCCTCTCCACGTACAGTCCACTTCAGATGCATGTGGTCGTTGCCACGTTGACCAGGCCGCGCCGAGAGCACCAGGGCGGTGGACGACGGCGAGGCCTAGGAAGGGAACGACACAGAGGCAGGGAAGACTCGGCAGTTGTATTCCACGCGGAGGGGAGTACGACTGTACGAGGGTTTACTGGTTCGTCTGCCATCACCGGAGAATAACAACATGTGTGGCTGAGTAGAGGGATGGCTAGGCCAGCGATGGGAGTACGGTGGGGCGGTGAGGCCTGCGCGGCAGCACAGCCGGCCGCGGGGAGGAGGGAGCAGGCAGTCCCGCCGGTGCTTGTTTGAGCGGCTGGAGCAGGAAGAGCAAAGATTGAAGAAGCACGACGGCTGTTGGATGGACATCCAACAGTCACTGCTTGTGCGTCAACCTTTTTTTAGGAAAGCCTCAAATCTGTGGAAAACAGCATACAGCCCATCTGCCATTATTTCTAATAATTTCCAGCCCATTTGCTAATTCTTAAGGTTTTCTTGGAGCCCATATTCTTTTTGTTAGCATTACAGCCCAAATTGGGGGCACGTTTAAAAAATTATACGAAATTTTGCATATTTCGGTGCGGTCCGAACTGTTTTTAATCCCGAAATTTCGACTCACATTCAAACTGATTTTAAAAATAAATGTATATCAATATAAAATCCAAAAAATTCTCCACGCATAAAAATTAATGTAATTTAAAATCTTGAAATGAAAAAAAAGATATTTGAAGCTAATTGTCGGTTTGATGTGTTTTAAAAATGTACAACCCATTTCTCATTATTGATGGGCCATTTTCTCGGTCAGCCGAATGAAAGCTCTCCTCGTCTTGAAAGATTTGTAGCCCAATAGGCCTGACAAAGTGACTTACTTGGAAAATCACAAAAAAACTGGGCTGTGGCCGTGGACCCAGCTGTCAGCCTCTCCACATACAGTACTCTTTCGATGGAAGTCGTTCCTTGACCACGTTGACCATGCCGCACGGAGAGCACCACGACGGTGGACGACGGCGAGGCCTAGGAAGGGGACGACGCGAAGCCACGGAAGATGCGGCAGTGGAAGCCCGCGCGGAGAGGAGTACGAGGGTTCACTGGTTTGGCTGCGGTGTGAGGCTGCCGTCGCCGTAGGGCTTGGCCAGCGGTGGGAATAGTAGGGGGTGGTGAGGCCTCCGCGACAGCACAGCCGGCCATGGGAGGCAGGAGCATGCGGCACGACCGGTGCTGCTTTGGGCGGCTGGAGCAAGAAGACCAGAGGTTGAAGAAGCACTACAGCCGTTGGATGGACATCATACAGTCACTGGAGCTAGAATCGTTCATATTGACTAAGTTGACAAAGCCCTCCACCCCCGTCAACTTTGTTGGCCCACAAGTAATCCTCCCACTATGGTGGGTCCTAGCTAGCAGGGGGTATTCATTATTTTGTGCGTAATAAGGAGGCACTTCCTTGCATGCGGAGATATAGCTGGTGGGTCTGACATGTCAGCGGGGGGAACATTTTTTTTCGCGAAATACAGAGGCCCTTCCGGTGGGTCCCACCTGTCAGGTGGAGGAATCATTATTTTGCGCGTACAATCCACGGCCGATGGATGTCGTTCGTTGACCAAGTTGTCCAGGCCGCGCCGAGAGCACCATGGTGGTGGACGACGGCGAGGCCTAGGAAGGGAACGACACGGAGCCGGGGAAGACTCGGCAATGGTTGCCCACGCGGTGGGGAGTACGAGGGTTTACTGGTCCGGCTGCCGTCGCCGGAAAATAACAGGAGGTGTGGGTGAGTAGAGGAATGGCCTGGCCAGCAATGAAGTAGGGTGGGGCGGTGCGGCCTGTGCGGCAGCACAGCCGGCCACGAGAGGTGGGAGCAGGCAGTCCCACCAGAGCTGGTTTGGGCGGCAAGAGCAAGAAGATCAGATATTGAAGAAGCAGCACGGCCGTTGGATTAACATCCAACAGTCACTGCTGCTAGAATTGTTTGTGGACTAAGTTTACAAAGCCAAAGTACACGTCAACCTAGTAGACCCACAAATTAGCCTCCAAATCTGTCCCAAACAGCATACAGCCCGAAATTTCTAGCCAGATTCAAATTAATTTTAAATCTAAATATACCTTAATTTAAATTCAATGAAATTTTATCCGCACAAAAACAATGAAATTTAAAATATCAAAATCTGAAAGAAAACAATATTTTGGACTAATTGTTTGTTTGCTGTATTTTTTCATTTTACAGCCCATTTATTATTACTTATAGCCCATTTCTTATAACTTATAGCCCATTTTCTGGGCAAAATGCATCCCTCCTCGTCTTGAAAGATTTCCGGCCCAGCAGGGCGTAGAAAAGCAAGTAGGCCTATTTGGTTATTTTGCAAAAAACAAAATAGCTGGCTAGCAATTTTCAGAAAGGAAAAAAACAAACTGGGCTGGTCATGTGCTAAACATATGAAATAAAAGCCTGGGCTAGACGGGCCACGGGTCCCGCACAACCCAGTTGATACTCTTCTCCGTCCCAAAAAAACAAAATTACTACGCGCGCTGCTGGGTCCCTACTGTCATCCTCACCATGTACAGTCATCTCCTTATTCCTCTCGGTTGTTGACCATGTTGACAACACCAGAGGGCGGCGCCGCGGCGAGCGAACCAAGGCGGAGGACGGTGGTGAGGCCTTGGACGGGAACGAACAGGAGCCGGGGTAGATCACAGCCAGCCATGGGAGGCGGGAGCAGGCGGTCCCGCTGGTGCTGGTTTGGCTTTGGCGGCTCGAGGAAGAAGAGACTGAAGAAACGCGACAGACGTTGAATGTCAATCCAACGGTCAAGGTTGGCACAATCGTTTGTTGACTAAGAGGACACCAAGTAGCATACTTTTTTATATATAGGAAGAAAACTGCGAGGAAAATGCGTTCGTCTGCCGTCATCCTCACAGGGAACGTTCGCCACATAAGTGACTAGCACCCTTGGTTTTCAACCGAGAGGTCTTGGTTTCGAGTCCCAGGAACTCTCAATTTTGTCCTCCTTCCTTCCTCGCAAAAAAGGGAAAGAAAATCAAAGACTTGGGAAGGCATACAGAACAAGCTAGTGTACCAGTAAAGAGACGTTGCCGAGTTTTAGAAAAAAGAAATACGTGATCCTGTAGCTGGTTCGAATCCAAACCTAGACTATGACTATATATGGTGCTATGCTATTCTGCATGTAATGAAACTGACATATCCAACGTTCGCTTCTCCTCTTCTCTACTTACTCTGCCTAGCATCAGAAGCTCTGGCTGCAGCAACCATGTCCGCTGGCTGCTCGTCTACCTGCTCTTCAGCAGGCAACAACCACATATGCGCCAAGTCGCAACTTGTACCATCGCCTGTGGGTCTCATCACACCCTCACCGGCACGCGTACCGCAGCCGATTGCTCATTCCAACCTGCTGCCGTTGGTGTGGTGCCACTGCTGCAAATCACACAGAGTCATCCGTCGCGTCTCAACCACAGTCCGCAACCCTGGCCGAGTCTTCTACAAATGCTCGAATCATGGGGTAATAATATGTTTAAGTGTTGTTCTGCTGCTTTCAGTTGCTGATTTTTTTAATAGTTTGGTTGATGATCTACCAATTTGATTCGTGCAGAAAAGGGAAGATTCATGTGATTTGTATTTTTGCGAAGTTGCTGATGTGGGGGAATGCAACTACGCTGATTATTTGGTTAGCCGAGGAATCCCAATACCAGCAGGTTGGGGTGTTGGACAAGTAACTGAAGGAACGACAGAAGAGGAAGATGCAGAGCAGAAGGTTAAAGATGCAGTTCCTCTGATCATGGCCAAGCAACAGCTGCTGAACGGCCTTGATAGCAATGAGGAGATGAAAGAGCTTGTGAAGATAATGGGTAAAATCGATGTGCTCTGTAGGATGATTGTCTCTTTATTTGAAGTGTATGTAGCACTCGTGATGTATTCAGTGGCTACGACATGAGCACTTTGCTGAAATTAGTAATGAATGAAACCTGTGTAGCAGGCTGGGCATAGTGTTGTGAACATCTAATGATTTCTATTAACGGAAATCAGGGGGTATCCCCTTTTGCTCATATAAATAAATAAATAGCAAAGGCCCTGTCGGGTTAGCTTTGTTCTCATTCGAAGACGTCGAGCAAATTGCAGTCCAACGGCAAACTATGTCATCAAATTCAAGTTTCACAGCCAAATATGAGTACAACTAAACAACAATGTCATCATGGTTTAGTTGTCATACAATCACCAAACACAAATCAGCATACATAACAAGTGATGTTCTCATAGCAAAATACTAAACAACATGTTCATCAGGTTTCAGTTGTCATAGCAAACACAATTTCACATAGTAGATAAAAAACGTCTTCAGGCAGGCAAATACGACAAAAGCAATGTAATCATCATCCGCGGCAGCAGCGTTAACATCTTCGCCATGTGTATCAGTCTAAATCGTAATTCCCTGCGGTGTCATCTTCTTCTTCGTCCTCAACGTCCTCAAACGTTGGCTTCTTCTTGATCAACTCTTGTATGTCCACAGCACGACAGGCAATCTTTTCGCCAGCGTCATTGACGTGATGGTTCTCTAAGATATTAGGAACATCTGTGTTATCTTGTACATCAGGAGCAGTGTAAGCATCATCTTGTTGTGCAACTTCATTAAACGAATTCCTCTGCTCAAACCTTTGCAATACTCTCCAGTCATCGCTATGTGCAAATGTGTCTTCCAAGAAAAATATCTGTGTTGCTTGATTTGCCAAAATGAAAGGCTCGTTGGTCTGGTACGCTGCCTTGACATTGATGGATTTGAAATTTTCATCAACTCTGGGTTTTGCGATCCTGGAAAACAGGTTATACCAACGACAACACAACAGAACCACACACCGATGATCCTCGAAACTGCAGATATACTGCAAATGAATAATGTTTGTTATGTTAGCATACATTTCAGCTGTCTCTTTGTCATACATATCCGTGCTAATGATGGCACTGTTTTGTGTCTTCATGCCTTCGTCTCGTGCAAGGGTGTTGTAGCTCACATCTCCAACAACGCAAGATTCATAATGTCTTACCCGAGTATTAGGACCCATTGCTAGTGAGTAAAGGGTATCATCAACTGCCTGCCCATCCTCCCGCATCTTCTTAAGCTATGGTTAGAAAATAGACAAGCTGATCATCTTATGTACTCAATATATTAAAAAACTGACAATGCACTTCAAAAGCTTACATGGTTCTTGAACCATTTCGCAAATCCTGCCATAACCAGTTTGTCAATATTTCTTGGATTTTGCGGCAGTAACTCCTCTTTGTAGATGCTGCACAACATAGTGATCGCGTCGAACATCTAAATATATAAGAATGTGCTGCAAGTTTAGTAGATTACGATGTATAAGCTACAGTACTGCACTTACTTGACATAAGGTAGTATCTCAGGACAGTTATTCAACACATACCAAACCATTTTGTCCAAATCTTTAGGTTTGTCCTCTTGTCGATTCTTCCCTGTAACTCGAACAGAATAATCGAAAACACACGTGTACCGTGGGAGAAGCTGACCGCCGTGCGTCTCCACACGAACGTCGCCAGCGGTGACGGCGCTGACCGCCGTGCGCCTCCACAAGAACGTAGCCAGAGGTGGCGGCGCGGCTAGAGGACGGCAGTCTACGAGAGCGTACTTTGGGAGCGAGAGGATCGCCGAACAGCGGCGCCGACGTATCAGCGCGGCGGGAGGGCGGCTTTGGCGGAGCGAATGGAGTGGAGGGGGACAGGGGGAGGGGGGTTTGGGGAATATTATTTGCTAGTTGGCCGAAGGGCGGTTGAATCGGATTTGGGGGGAATTTTTGGGTGTGGGGGGGAGGATTTTGGCGCGGTGGGCCGGGGGAGTTTGGCGCATGGTCGGTTTCTCCAAGTGCAGTCCCATGTGTCAGTGAAGAGGCAAGCCGAAGCGTGTTCCGTTTGCGTGAGCCGTTTGCAGGACCGAACGTGTGTGGGGTACAATGCGACCGCGACATGAGTGTTCTGAGTGTACCACATTTTTTCCTTTTAAACTAGGTTCTTCGCCCCCTCAAAAAAAACTGTTGCTTCGCGCGATCAATCGATACTACTACTAGTAATCCGGTAATCCCGACTTAAACGGCGCGGCCGGGTCTTTTCCCGCGTGATATGCTGGGAGGTTGGCTTAGTTGGGTTTTTGAGGATAAGTAATGCTGCACCTACGTAATCCCAGTTACATAATTAACGTAATGTGAAATGTGTGAGCTGTTGATTGTAGATTTGGGGGGAGGGGCCCACCACTATGAAAATCAGGGGAGGAGAGAGAGAGGCAATTTACATTAACCCTTTCGTAGGTTCCCGTAGATGTAGAAAGATTTGTCTGATCCTGCAATATAGGCCGTCCTATCTATATCTAACAGATAGGAAGGAAACTATGACAATTTAGCCGCACTCCTCTCCACATTTGCAGATAAGGCTTTCCCTCGTTCATCCTTTTCTCCCACAAGATCTTGATCTTCCGTGCAATGCACGGGCATCTTGCTAGTACTCCTACAATATGTATATTATTGTGAAAGTTCATATACACCGGCCGAGATTAATGCAAACACGGCAGATTTTCATTACATTTCGAACTTTTATAGGACAAAAAAATAAAAGAAACCCGACCCTAAACCTATTCTACGGCGGCGACCAATGTCCTCCATCTGTGATCTACAATTACGAGGGCGGGGTTCAAGACCCGTGAAGTGAAGGTGCGGTCTCCGGCGAGGAAAAGTAGAACACGGGAGATGGACCGGCCAGTTGGCACACCATGCCCTGCCGCCTCCCATGCCCTACTCATCCTCGGAGGAGTCCCCGACCTCGTCGGTGCCGGACATTAGATGGCGGCAAGTAGGATGCATGGCTGACGATGCTCCCGTCGTCGGCCGCCAGCGTGGCCACCACTTGTGCGGCGACTTGAGAGAGGGTGGCGACCTCGAGCTCCATCCACGAAGACAAGCTCTCCCGCAGAGCGTTCGCGCTTGCGGTCATGGCGGATGTGTTTCTAGGTAGGAGGACGATGCGCTATGGTGTGGAGGTTAGCTGGGCGTTGCCGCTTTAAGTAGCGCATTCGGATGAGGCCAATCGTCCGGGTGCGTCATTAAGTCGCCGGAGATGGTTCCGCGGGCACCGAGCCTCTTAATGACGACATACGAACGGACGGCATGAATGCGGGCAGCGGGCGCCAGCTGGGAACGCACCACGCAACGGCGCGAGGGACAAGGGTTTTGGTGTGCCAGGGTAGTCAGCTGTGGTCGTGGCAACGTTGGAGATGCCCTTTGCTCACATGCGATCCCCGCATGTCATTGTAAAAGCAAGACGACCCGACATGGTCTCAGGTCCATAGGAAGCAGTTGGCTGCGCTACACCACTCCACGGACGCGTCGCGGTGCCCCGTGCATCCTCGACGAGCTGGGTGTTGGGTGTGTTTGGATTGTGGCCAAAGTGCACCTTGCCAAAATTTTGGTCATGACCAAAAGATTGGTCTTTGTTTGGATGGTTGCCATTTTTTGGCATGCCAATGAACTCTAGCCAACTCTAGTTCATTTTTCTTGCCAATGCCGGCCAAATCATGGGCAACCAATACCTCAACCAAAATTTTGGTCATGACCCAAAAATTGGTCTTTGTTTGGATGGTTGCCATTTCTTTGGCATGCCAATGAACTCTAGCCAACTCAAGTTCATTTTTCTTGCCAATGTCGGCCAAATCATGGGCAACCAATACCTTAACCAAAATTTTGGCTACCCAATGCTTTGATGGGGCAACCTTGGGCACAAACCAAACATACTGTTGGTCGTGACACAGCACTAACGCCACCCTCGGCAAACTGAAACGACTGTGTCTAGCGATGATATGAGTGTGTCGCTCACCGCGGTCGCCGTGTCCAGAGGCGGTGCTGGAGCTGCGCCCCGTTGTTGGCCCCAACGACCCACATGAACGGTTGTCGGTGGCAAGGAGGTCGTGGGCCAGCTCCTCCATTGGACTAGTCTGCGCTACGTCGTCCCGACGGGTGTGCCCCACATGTATGTTTCCCTATTTTCCCGGCCATATTCGAGCGTCGGTGCTCCGCATTGTGCATTAGGCCTTTCACTATGTAGGCCAAGCGAGACAACTTGTTGTTTATTTGAGCCATTCAAGTATAATCATGTGGCATTTGCTTATTTCTCATTCCTCTCCAACCCTCTTCTCCATCGATCATGTCGCCCTCCAGTCGAGTCCATCCTCCTGCATGCCTCATTTGAACATTCCGCCGAGTATCATTCGCATGTACCCACCCTAGTCCTCTTTCAATAGATCTCCGGACTCCGAGATGAAATCGAGAGGGAACGAGTGGGGGCACGTGATACCTAAGGCGGATTCAAAATTTTGAACCGGTGATCATAGCATCCGCAAATCATATATAAAGGGTATTCAATGTTCGTTTAATTTTTGAACATACAATATGCTCCCTCCTATCCTTTCTAGTTTACATATAAGTTTTATGTGTAGTTAATGTATATCTACTTTGATAAAAAAGGTATCAACATTCAACAACGCCCAATCACTATTGTTAGATTCGTATGTACTCCTAGATTTGTACTCGAGATGGATTCCAATTTGACTATTGACAAGATTAATAGTACATGAGATGTTTAATGTGAAAATTATATCATTGGAAACTCCTTTCACATACGAATTTGACCATATGCTTTGTGTAAGTTGCATGTCATATATTATTACTCTAACATTGGTCAAATTTAGCCTCGAAAAACGCATTAGACCCTGTATGCTTTGTGTAAGTTGCATGTCATATATTATTACTCTAACATTTGGTCAAAGTAGTATAGTGAAAGTGGATCCTCTAACATAGGTATCCCTGCCTTACCCTCCCTTTCGGTCACTTACTGGCGGACCCCATGCTTGCTAGGTGTAACACCCTCGATGCGACTATAGCTCCCACGTGTCGAGGCACGACTTAGAGACATAATCGCATTGAAGGCATATGCCGCAAGTTAGGCAATCTTCACAACATCCCATGTAATGTAAATAATAAAGGGGAGATAACATAGTTGGCTTACACTCACCACGTCAATCAAGTACATAAATAACATTACATCATCCAAACACTCATGGCCCGACTACGGCGCCAAAATAAAAGAAAACCCAACATGCGACACGGTCCCAATCACCCCCAACTGGGCACCACTACTGATCATCAGGAAAGGAAACATAGTAACGTTGAGAGTCTTTGTCGAACTCCCACTTGAGCTCAAGCGCGTCTCCTGGAGCGGAATCATCAGGCCCTGCATCTAGTGTAATAGTAATCTGTGAGCCACAGGGACTCAGCAATCTCGCACCCTCGCGATCAAGACTATTTAAGCTTATAGGTAAGGCAAGGTAAATATATGTGGAGCTGCAGCAAGCGACTAGCAAATATGGTGGCTAACTTATTCGCAAAAGAGAGCGAGAAGAGGAGGCAAAGCGCGAGCGAGAAACTAGAGAACAACCTGCGCAAACATTACTCCAACACCGTGTCCACTTCCCGGACCCCATCGAGAAGAGGCCATCACAGTAACACACTCAGTTGATTCATTTTAATTAATTAAGGTTCAAGTTATCTACAATCGGACATTAACAAATTCCCATCTGCCCATAACCGCGGGCACGGCTTTTGAAAGTTCAAATCCCTGCAGGGGAGTCCCAACTTAGCCCCATGACAAGCTCTCATGGTCAACGAAGGAATAGACCTCCTCCCAAGATGTTCCGATCAGACTCGGTATCTCGGTTCTTCAAGACACTTTGACAGGTTAAAACAAGACCAGCAACACCGCCCGAATGTGCCGACAAATCCTGATAGGAGCTGCACATATCTCTTTCTCAGGGCACACTCGGATAAGCAATCTGTACAACTAAAACCAGCCCTCGAGTTTCCCCGAGGTGGCGCTGCAAGGGGCTCTAGGTTGGACCAACACTCAGAGGAGCACTGGCCCGAGGGGGGGGGGGGTTAAATAAGATGACCCTTGAGTCTGCAGAACCCAAGGGAAAGAAAAGGCTAGGTGGCAAATGGTAAAACCAAGGTTGGGCATTGCTGGAAAAGCTTTAATCAAGGCGAACTATCAAGGGGTTCCCATTATAACCCAACCGCGTAAGGAACGCAAAATCCGGGAACATAACACCGATATGACGGAAACTAGGGCGGCAAGAGTGGAACAAAACACTAGGCGAGAGGCCGAGCCTTCCACCCTTTACCAAGTATATAGGTGCATTAAGATAACAAGATAATATAATGATATCCCAACAAGTAAATAAATGTTCAACAAGGAACGGCCTCCAATCTTCACCTGCAACTAGCAACGCTATAAGAGGGGCTGAGCAAAGCGGTAACATAGCCAATCAACGGTTTGCTAGGACAAGGTGGGTTAGAGGTTTGACATGGCAATTTGGGAGGCTTGAAATCAAATGGTAGGCATCGTAGCATTGGCATAGCAAAAGAGCGAGCAATCTAGCATAGCAAAGATAGTAGTGATTTCGAGGGTGTGATCATCTTGCCTGCACAGTTGTCAGAGTTGACTAGATCCTCGAAAGCAAACTCAAGGGGCTCCTCATTAGCGAACTCATCTCCCGAATCTACCCAAACAAGACAAACAAGAAACAAGGACACAATCAACCACGTGCAAGGACCAAGCAATATGATGCAATGATGATATGCTACGCGGGATGCGATGCGGGATGCAAAATGCAAGATATGACAGGAAATGCATGAACCTGGCCTCAAATTGGGAAACCAAATGTGCCACTGGAAAGATGAGATGAAATCGCTTGAAAACGATATAAAGAACGCCGGAATCGGAGTTACGGTTTGGAAATGGCAAGCGATTCAAAAATGACACCGGTCTGCGATTTACAGCAAGTAGGCATCTAAATGCAATGAGATGAACATTCTAAAGCACCAAAACATGATAACAAAATACATGGCAGGGATGCATACAAGATGCTTAACAAAAGTCTAGCACTGATCTACAGCCAATTCATCCATTAACAGGTTCAAACAAGCATGGCAAAAATGCAAATGACAAACAGATCTCAGACTTAGTGAAATTAACACTTGTCTGGAATTTCAGATCAGGTAGCACCCTTCGGAGCAACAAAACTACATGCTACAGGACCTGAACATGGCAAAGTAAAGCATGGCATGGAGATACTCAAAGAGCTTAACAAAAGTCCCTTAGTGACCTTGAGCCAAAAGGGATCAGAAAATATACTAACAAGCACGTGAACATAACAAAAACATAATCAGTTTTCAGACTTAGTGAAAACTGGAGCATGCTAAAACATAACTCAAGTAGGCATGTTTACGAGCTCGGTGCACTCACTACAGTGCAAGTCATGGCAAGACAAGCATACATCCATCAAGAAGGCACAAAATTCAAGCTAGACATGGCAAGAACAATCGCATAGCATGCACAGATCAACTACAACATCATCGGCAAAATTGCAAACAAGTTGACAATCTGCCCAGATTCACAAAGTAGCAAAAATAGAGCTCGATTGACTCAAGCTAGGGTGCTCCATAATTGCAAACAAAGACATGGATGGATAGAGCACTACAAGATTAACAAAACATCCTTACTGATCATCCTCAAAAGAGGCACGGATCACTAGGAAACAACATGAACATATGACAACATGAACAGAATTACTAAGTGCACCACTTTGCAAGCTTGCACTAGTCACCACACACATCACAAAAATACATGGGTTGCACCTCTGAAAAGATGACAAAACCCTTAACAAAACACATGTAGAGCATCAGGGCATAGCATCCACACATTAATCATGGCAAAAATGACAAAAACCTAAATGGAGTAGCAGATCTGACAATTATCTCAAGTAGCCCTCTTCTAACGGCATTTCGGGCATCAAGATGAACTCAAATGAAAATGATGCAATGGAATGAAATGATGTACTCTCTAAGATGAACATTTTGATATGCTATAGGCATGAATCGGAGCTACATATGCAAAGTTACGAGGCTATGAATATTGCAAAAAAATAAGTAGTACAGGCAAAAAGTCAACCGGCTAGGGTTTTCCCTATCTGGATCGGGCGACACGGAAAACGAGGATGGCCGGGGCACTGTTCACCGGCGGGGAAGGAGCTCGCCGGAGCCGGCATTGACGGCGGGGAGGCGGCGGGGCGAGGCCGGTGGCCGGGCGAGGCGGCGGCGTCGGCGGCAGCTGGGCGAGGCGGCGGGCGGCTACGGGCCGCGGGAGCCGGCCCCGGGCCGAGCGGGCTTCAGCGGGAGGAGGTGGCGGCGCGCCACGTGGCGCTCTGCCAGTGGCCGCGGGTGGCGGCGCGGCGTGTCCGGCGGCGGACGGACACGTCCGGCGCGGAGAGAGATGATTTTTAGGGTTTCGGGGAGGGGGATCCGAGATTTTTGAGGACCTATTTATAGGCATAGAGGGAGCTAGGAGAGTCCAAATGAGGTGCGGTTTTCGGCCACGCGATCGTGATCGAACGATCTAGATGATGGAGAAGGATTAGGTGGGTTTTGGGCCAAATTGGAGGGGTGTTGGGCTACAACACACACGAGGCCTTTTCGGTCCCTCGGTTAACCGTTGGAGTATCAAACGAAGTCCAAATGATACGAAACTTGACAGGCGGTCTACCGGTAGTAAACCAAGGCCGCATGGCAAGTATCGGTCCAATCCGGAAATGTTTAATCCCCACACACGAAAGAAAGGTAGAAATGACCACCGGAGGAGAACGAAATGCCGGAATGCAAAACGGACAATGGGGAAAAAGCTCGAATGCATGAGATGAACACGTATGCAAATGGAATGCACATGATGACATGATATGAGATGCATGACAACGACAACAACACACGGAGACAAAAACCCGAACCTAAGGAAATAAAATAACTTAACGCCGGAAACGGCAAGAGTTAGAGTACAAATTGGGAAAGTTACATCCGCGGTGTTACAACACTCCACCACTACGAAAGGATCTCGTCCCGAGATCTAGGACTGAAAGAACGCCGGGTACTCAGAACGGAGGTGATCCTCGCGTTCCCAGGTAGCTTCACGGTCGGAATGGTGTGACCACTTGACTTTGAGAAATTTGATTGACTTGTTGCGAGTCTTGCACTCAGTCTCTTCAAGAATAGCAACTGGGTGCTCACGATAGGAGAGATCTTCTTGGAGCTCAATGTCCTCAAAGTTGACGATGCGGTCAGGAGTCTTGAAGCACTTTCGAAGCTGAGAGACATGGAACACGTCATGAACATTTGCAAAGTTTGAAGGAAGCTCGAGTTGATAGGCGAGGTCGCCTCTCTTGCTGACAATCTTGAAAGGTCCCACGTATCTGGGGGCAAGCTTCCCTTTGATATCGAAGCGACGAATACCTTTCATAGGAGAGACACGGAGGTAAACATGATCTCCGATCTCGAAAGCCAAATCACGGTGCTTACTATTATAGTAGCTCTTCTGGCGGGATTGGGCTGCTTTGAGGTTATCACGAATGACTTTGCACATTTCTTCTGCCTCTGTGATTAAGTCATTACCCAAAAGCTGACGTTCACCGGTTTCAGACCAGTTGAGAGGGGTACGGCACTTTCTGCCATACAGAATTTCAAATGGGGCCTTGCCCGAACATGCTTCAAAACTGTTGTTGTAGGAGAATTCAGCATAAGGAAGACAATCCTCCCACTTCATGCCAAAGGAGATCACACAAGCCCTGAGCATATCTTCAAGAATCTGGTTGACACGCTCGACTTGACCGCTAGTTTGAGGATGGAAAGTTGTGCTGAAGCGGATGATGGTGCCCATGGCCTTCTGAAAAGAATCCCAAAACTTTGAGGTAAAGATGCTGCCACGGTCTGAAGAGATCACTTGTGGAATACCGTGTAGAGAAACAATACGAGAGGTATAGAGTTCCGCCAATTGAGCTGCAGTGATCGACTCTTTGATAGGCAGAAAGTGAGCCACTTTGGTGAGTTTGTCGATGACAACGAATATAGCATCATTGCCACGCTTGGACTTTGGAAACCCAGTCACGAAGTCCATTTCAATGTGGTCAAACTTCCATTCTGGAATGGCAAGAGGTTGGAGGAGACCAGCTAGCCTTTGGTGTTCTGCCTTCACTCTTCTGCAGACATCACATTCATTCACGAATTGAGCAATCTCGCGCTTCATTCGAGTCCACCAATAAGCTTTCTTAAGGTCTTGATACATCTTCGTGCTCCCAGGGTGGATGGAGAGGAGAGAATTGTGAGCCTCGTTCATGATCACTTTACGAAGTTCACCTTTGGGTACAACAATACGATCCTCAAAGAAGAGAGTGTCCTTGTCATCAAGGTGGTAGCACTTGTACTTGGACTGGCTCTTGGCAATCCCAATCTTCACCTTTTTCACCATAGCATCAAGAAGCTGGGCTTCGCAAATCTGGTCTTCTAAGGTAGGAGAGACTAGAAGGTTGGCGAGGAAACCTTGAGGAACAATTTGCAGATTAAGTTTGCGGAAGGCTTCACAAAGCTCGGGTTGATAAGGCTTGAGAATCAGACTGTTGCAGTAAGCCTTTCTGCTCAATGCATCAACAATCACATTGGCCTTGCCTGGAGTGTACTCGATACTTGGATTATACTCTTGAATCATTTCAACCCATGGAGTTTGCCTGAGGTTGAGATTAGGCTGAGTGAAGATGTACTTGAGACTCTTGTGATCAGTGAAAATATCCACTTTTCTTCCCAATAGAAGATGTCTCCAAGTCAAAAGAGCATGCACAACTGCCGCCAACTCGAGATCATGAGTGGGGTAGTTCTTATCATTAGGCTTCAACTGGCGAGATGTATAAGCAACAACTTTCTTCTCTTGCATCAATACTGCGCCAAGACCTTGGAGAGAGGCATCACAAAAGACCTCGTACGGCTTGGATTCATCAGGCGGACTGAGAACTGGAGCAATGATCAATTTCTCTTTCAAAGTGTTGAAAGCAATATCACACTCCGGAGACCAAACGTACTTGACGTGCTTCTGGAGAAGATTTGAGAGAGGCTTCGCAATCTTAGATAAGTTTTCAACGAATCATCGGCAATAGCTTGCGAGACCGAGAAAACTGCGGAGTTGCTTCACGTTCTGAGGAGGTTCCCAATTCACAATTGCAGACACCTTCTCAGGAATCACGGCAATGCCCTTGGCAGAGATGATATGACCAAGATAAAGAACCTCATCGAGCCAAAATTCACACTTGGAGAACTTGGCGTAGAACTGATGTTCCCTTAGCTTATCGAGAACCAAACGCAAGTGCTTGGCATGATCTTCCTTATTCTTCGAGAAAACCAGAATGTCGTCGAGATAGACCAAAACAAAGTCATTGGTGTAGGCATTGAAGATGAAGTTCATCATGCGAGAGAACGTCGGAGGAGCGTTGACGAGGCCAAAAGACATGACAGTGTATTCATATGAACCAAAGCTTGTCCTGAAAGCCGTCTTGGGAATATCTTGCTCACGGATACGAATCTGATGATAACCCATACGGAGATCAAGCTTGGAGAATACTTGGGCACCTTTGAGTTGTTCGAACAGCTCATTGATGTTGGGAAGTGGATACTTGTTCTTGATGGTCTTCTTGTTCACTGGACGGTAATCAACACAAAGTCGGTCCGTTCCATCCTTCTTCTTCACAAAAATAACACCACAACCCCACGGAGAAGAACTAGGCCGGATGAGACCCATTTTCTCTTGAATATCGAGTTGCTTCTTCAGCTCCTTCAACTCTTCAGGTTCGAGCTTGTAAGGACGTTTGCACACAGGTTCCGTGCCAGGCTCAAGATCAATAACAAATTCAACTGGCCGGTGCGGAGGCATTCCTGGAAGTTCTTCTGGAAAGACGTCTTGGTATTCGCGAACGACTGGAATTTGAGAGATAGCATCCAATTCACCCTTCTCGTTGAGAGAAAACAGACGGATGGTATCATCACGAGCGGCAAAGACAATTACATCCTCAGACGAATGAGTCAATTGAATCTGCCTGGCTGCACAATCAAGATGTGCCTTGTGCTTAGAAAGCCAATCCATCCCGAGAATAAGATCAATATCCGAGTCACCAAGAACATTTGGAGAGGACAAGAACTTATAGTCACCCAAAGTGATTGTAACATCCGGAACGCATACTCGAGATGTCATTTGACGGGCCGGAGAGACAATAGCCAACGGTTTCGGCAACACTTGAGTAACAAAATCATGCTTAGATGCAAAAGGTCTCGAGATGAAACAATGCGATGCACCCGTGTCAAAAAGAACTTTTGCAGGAACATCATTAACAGGAAGGTTACCCATAATCACATCTGACGAGTCCTCTGCCTGAGCTGCATTCACCATATTGACCTTGGCGTACTTGGGGTTATGCTTGACCACAGCTGTACTTGCCGATCTGACAGGAGGAGGAGGAGGAAGACGCCTCTGGTTGAAACACTTGTTGGCATAGTGACCCTTCTGTTGGCACTTGTTGCACGTGACCTCTGATAGCGGACGGTGATATGGAGCACTCGATCTTGGAGCTTGAGACGAAGTCTTGTTCTGAAAGCCAGGGTTGGGTGGGTGGGAAGAACCACTGCCATCTTTGCTCTTGTGCTGATACGGCTGATGGAACGGAGGAGGAGGAAGCCAATACTTCTGCTGCTTGGCCACTTGAGTGGAGGAAGAAGGAGTAACATCTCTGACTCGCTTCTTGGAAGAATCACACCTCAACCAAGCAGCCTCTTGCTTCAGTGCCATGTTGTAGAACTCATCGTATCTCAAGGGCTCAAAGAGAACAAGAGCTAGCTGAATTTCTTCTCTGAGACCACCCCTGAACTGGTATATCATGCTCTTCTCATCAGGGACGTCCTGTTTGGCAAAGCGGGCGAGCTTCTGGAACAACTTGTTGTAGTCATAGACAGACAAAGAGCCTTGCTTCAGATTGTGGAATTCCTCACGCTTGCTTTCAACCACACTCTGGGGAATATGATGAGCTCAGAAGTCTCGACGGAAATCATCCCAAGTGATAACACGTCCACCTCCGGAGTCCTTGTACTGCTGGAACCATTCTGCAGCTTGATCTTTGAGTTGGAAGGAAGTGAACTTAACAAAGTCCTCAGGCCTGACGTTACTGCACTCGAAATGCTTGCACAGATCCACAAGCCAATCGTCAGCATCGGTTGCCTCAACACAATTGCTGAAAGTCTTTGGCCCGTTAGCAAGGAACTGGTTGAGTGTAGCAAAGTGATTCTGGTTGTTGCCTTGATTGCGCTCTTGAATAAGTTGCATGATCAACTGTGTGTTTGCATTGGTTGCGGCCATCATAGCTTGCCATGCCTCCGGAGGAGGTGGAGGTGGTGGCGGATCAGGATTCGGAGTCGTGCGCGTTGGAGGAGCCATCCTGAAGAGGTTGACCACCATTAGCACAATGATAGACAAATATTGAAGCTGAATCCAACGGGATGAAAAATTGCAACATATAGTCTTCACATCCGAACAAAATGAACGAATGCATTCCTCTTGAAATGGTCACATATCCATAAATTGAGAAGCCACGTAGAATTAAGGTAGAGAAATAATTCAACAAGGTACGGATCAAGAACGAATAATCGGTAAGAAATCCCAATCTCAAACCAATATCCGTGGAAGAAGAACTAGAGCTACTAGAATTCCCACCTATGAAACTCCCGAACGTTTCCGGTTATGCAATCAGGTGTTGGGGATACAGGGGAAGCATAATATCTCACCGAAACTAGCAATTCCTACATCCAGATGTATCCATCCTTCAACACATAACCAAGAAACCTTTGGAAACCATCTACCTCAACCTTCGAAAAGCATCCGTTATACAAGTTATGGCGATACTCCCGAACTCCTGCCCCAGTACTGGGTGGCGTCGAGGTTATCTCACCAACGAACTGCACAAAAGAGATTTTCGATGTTGGCGTACTAAACTCAGGTATTCCAGAACTGCAACGATAAAATTATGATGACAACACCTCAGAGCTCAACTCCCCGGGACACTTCCACTAAACCCCAGACAGGAGGCACCAAGACAGTGTTCTCATCATAAAACCATCGGAACGATTCCAAGATACCCGCGTGATCCTAAATTTTTTTTAGTGAAATTTGAGAAGAGAAGAGTCAAAACTCTACGTCAGGATGCCTTACCAGAGCGATGAGGAGACTGGGAAGTAAAAAGAATTCCTAAACTCTCCGATATATAATTCCTAAATGACTCAAAACATTTTTCTAGACACAACTCGGCTGCTAAAAACGATCAAGCAATGGGGCTCCTAAGGTCGGGGAAGGCTCTGATTACCAACTTGTAACACCCTCGATGCGACTATAGCTCCCACGTGTCGAGGACCGACTTAGAGACATAATCGCATTGAAGGCATATGTCGCAAGTTAGGCAATCTTCACAACATCCCATGTAATGTAAATAATAAAGGGGAGATAACATAGTTGGCTTACACTCGCCACGTCAATCAAGTACATAAATAACATTACATCATCCAAACACTCATGGCCCGACTACGGCGCCAAAATAAAAGAAAACCCAACATGCGACACGGTCCCAATCACCCCCAACTGGGCACCACTACTGATCATCAGGAAAGGAAACATAGTAACGTTGAGAGTGTTCGTCGAACTCCCACTTGAGCTCAAGCGTGTCTCTTGGAGCGGAATCATCAGGCCCTGCATCTGGTGTAATAGTAATCTGTGAGCCACAAGGAGTCAGCAATCTCGCACCCTCACGATCAAGACTATTTAAGCTTATAGGTAAGGCAAGGTAAATATATGTGGAGCTGCAGCAAGCGAGTAGCAAATATGGTGGCTAACTTATTCGCAAAACAGAGCGAGAAGAGGAGGCAAAGCATGAGCGAGAAACTAGAGAACAACCTGCGCAAACATTACTCCAACACCGTGTCCACTTCCCGGACTCCGCCGAGAAGAGGCCATCACAGTAACACACTCAGTTGATTCATTTTAATTAATTAAGGTTCAAGTTATCTACAACCGGACATTAACAAATTCCCATTTCCCCATAACCGCGGGCACGGCTTTCAAAAGTTCAAATCCCTGCAGGGGAGTCCCAACTTAGCCCATGACAAGCTCTCATGGTCAACGAAGGAACATACCTCCTCCCAAGATGTTCCGATCAGACTCAGTATCTTGGTTCTTCAAGACACTTCGACAGGTTAAAACAAGACCAGCAACACCACCCGACTGTGCCGACAAATCTCGATAGGAGCTGCACATATCTCTTTCTCAGGGCACACTCGGATAAGCAATCCATACAACTAAAACCAGCCCTCGAGTTTCCCCGAGGTGGTGCTGCAAGGGGCTCTAGGTTGGACCAACACTCAGAGGAGCACTGGCCCGGGGGGGGGGGTTTAAATAAGATGACCCTTGAGTCTGCAGAACCCAAGGGAAAGAAAAGGCTAGGTGGCAAATGGTAAAACCAAGGTTGGGCATTGCTGGAAAAGCTTTAATCAAGGCGAACTATCAAGGGGTTCCCATTATAACCCAACCGCGTAAGGAACGCAAAATCCGGGAACATAACACCGATATGACGGAAACTAGGGTGGCAAGAGTGGAACAAAACACTAGGCGAGAGGCCGAGCCTTCCACCCTTTACCAAGTATATAGGTGCATTACGATAACAAGATAATATAATGATATCCCAACAAGTAAATAAATGTTCAACAAGGAACGGCCTCCAATCTTCACCTGCAACTAGCAACGCTATAACAGGGGCTGAGCAAAGCGGTAACATAGCCAATCAACGGTTTGCTAGGACAAGGTGGGTTAGAGGTTTGACATGGCAATTTGGGAGGCTTGAAAGCAAATGGTAGGCATCATAGCATTGGCATAGCAAAAGAGCGAGCAATCTAGCATAGCAAAGATAGTAGTGATTTCGAGGGTATGATCATCTTGCCTGCACAGTTGCCAGAGTTGACTGGATCCTCGAAAGCAAACTCAAGGGGCTCCTCATTAGCGAACTCGTCTCCCGGCTCTACCCAAACAAGACAAACAAGCAACAAGGACACAATCAACCACGTGCAAGGACCAAGCAATATGATGCAATGATGATATGCTACACGGGATGCGATGCGGGATGCAAAATGCAAGATATGACAGGAAATGCATGAACCTGGCCTCAACTTGGGAAACGAAGTGTGCCACTGGAAAGATGAGATGAAATCTCTTGAAAACGATATAAAGAACGCCGGAATCGGAGTTACGGTTTGGAAATGGCAAGCGATTCAAAAATGACACCGGTCTGCGATTTACAGCAAGTAGGCATCTAAATGCAATGAGATGAACATTCTAAAGCACCCAAACATGACAATAAAATACATGGCAGGGATGCATACAAGATGCTTAACAAAAGTCTAGCACTGAGCTACGGCCAATTCATCCATTAACAGGTTCAAACAAGCATGGCAAAAATGCAAATGACAAACAGATCTCAGACTTAGTGAAATTAACACTTGTCTGGAATTTCAGATCAGGTAGCACCCTTCGGAGCAACAAAACTACATGCTATAGGATCTGAACATGGCAAAGTAAAGCATGGCATGGAGCTACTCAAAGAGCTTAACAAAAGTCCCTTAGTGACCTTGAGCCAAAAGGGATCGGAAAATATACTAACAAGCACGTGAACATAACAAAAACATAATCAGTTTTCAGACTTAGTGAAAAACTGGAGCATGCTGAAACATAACTCAAGTAGGCATGTTTACAAGCTCGATGCACTCACTACGGTGCAAGTCATGGCAAGACAAGCATACATCCATCAAGAAGGCACAAAATTCAAGCTAGACATGGAAATAACAATCGCATAGCATGCACGGATCAACTACAACATCATCGGCAAAATTGCAAACAAGTTGACAATATGCCCAGATTCACAAAGTAGCAAAAATAGAGCTCGATTGACTCAAGCTAGGGTGCTCCATAATTGCAAACAAATACATGGATGGATAGAGCACTACAAGATTAACAAAACATCCTTACTGATCATCTTCAAAAGAGGCACGGATCACTTGGAAACAACATGAACATATGACAACATGAGATAAACACCTCATGGACTTAGCACTAAGTCCCTGAAAACAGAATTACTAAGTGCACCACTTTGCAAGCTTGCACTAGTCACCACACACATCACAAAAATACATGGGTTGCACCTCTAAAAAGATGACAAAACCCTTAACAAAACACATGTAGAGCATCAGGGCATAGCATCCACACATTAATCATGGCAAAAATGACAAAAACCTAAATGGAGTAGCAGATCTGACAATTATCTCAAGTAGCCCTCTTCTAACGGCATTTCGGGCATCAAGATGAACTCAAATGAAAATGATGCAATGGAATTAAATGATGTACTCTCTGAGATGAACATTTTGATATGCTATATGCATGAATCGGAGCTACGGATGCAAAGTTAAGAGGCTATAAATATTGCAAAAAAATAACTAAGACGGGCAAAAAGTCAACCGGCTAGGGTTTTCCAGATCTGGATCGGGCGACACGAAAAACGAGGATGGCCCGGGCACTGTTCACCGGCGGGGAAGGAGCTCGCCAGAGCCGGCGTTGACGGCGGGGAGGCGGCGGGGCGAGGCCGGTGGCCGGGCGAGGCGGCGGCGTCGGGGCGCGGGCCGGGCGAGGCGGCGGCGGTGGCGGAGGCGGCGGCCGGGCGAGGCGGCGGCGGCGGCAGCTGAGTGAGGCGGCGGCGTGGGGTGCGGCCCGAGGCGGCGGCGGCAGCTGGGCGAGGCGGCGGCGCGGGGCGCGGCGCGAGGCGACGGGCGGCTACGGGCCGCGGGGGCCGGCCCCGGGCCGAGCGGGCTTCGACGGGAGGAGTGGCGGCGCGCCATGTGGCGCTCTGCCAGTGGCCGCGGGGTGGCGGCGCGGCGTGTCCGGCGGCGGACGGACACGTCCGGCGCGGAGAGAGATGATTTTTAGGGTTTCGGGGAGGGGGATCCGAGATTTTCGAGGACCTATTTATAGGCATAGAGGGAGCTAGGAGAGTCCAAATGAGGTGCGGTTTTCGGCCATGCGATCATGATCGAACGATCTAGATGATGGAGAAGGCTTAGGTGGGTTTTGGGCCAAATTGGAGGGGTGTTGGGCTGCAACACACACGAGGCCTTTTCGGTCCCTCGGTTAATCGTTGGAGTATCAAACGAAGTCCAAATGATACGAAACTTGACAGGCGGTCTACCGGTAGTAAACCAAGGCCGCTGGGCAAGTCTCGGTCCAATCCGGAAATGTTTAATCCCTGCACACGAAAGAAAGGTAGAAATGACCACCGAAGGAGAACGAAACGCCGGAATGCAATACGGACAATGGGGAAAAAGCTCGAATGCATGAGATGAATACGTATGCAAATGCAATGCACATGATGACATGATATGAGATGCATGACAACGACAACAACACACGGAGACAAAAACCCGAACCCGAGGAAATAAAATAACTTAACACCGGAAACGACAAGAGTTAGAGTACAAATTGGGAAAGTTACATCCGGGGTCTTACACTAGACCCCGCATGTCAGTTACTCAATGGGTTCGGCCACGTTAGGGGATCCTCATCCGTAGTATACTCCCTCTGTTTTTATTTAGTCCACGTAAAACGGAGGGAGTGGTGGTATAATAAATGATGCGGGCGGGGGAGGGGGAGGGACGTTGGTTTGCTCTCAACTGCGGTCCCACAAGCGAGCGAAAACGCAAGTGGAGGGTCCAGCATGCTGGGCTGCAACGCCAACGCGACAAGAGCGATGTACAGTCAAAACCGATTGACCGGTCGTCACGGGAACCACTATTCACACCAGAACCTTCACTGCTCGGCCTACGCCAGCCACTGCCCTAAAACCACACCAAATCTCCAGCCCATTCCACCACCTTTCGATCCCCTAGCCCGCATCAAGCGTCCCCTAGTTCACCGGAAAGCCATGGTGCGCCGCAAGATCACTTACTACAAGATGCTGACGCCGGAGCGCCGCGCAGAAATCACGGCGGTGGTCTGCGCCGCAGACCTCCGTTCCCAAGCTCGCTTTGCGGCAGGCCAATCCCCGAGTTCTCTGGAGCCAAGCTACGAGGAGGAGAAAGCTGATCCAATGTTCATGGCGGAGGCCGCGGTGCAGAAGGCCCCTGATGGGTATGAGACGATGGACGTCGACTTTGTGCTGGCGTCCGAGTCCCCCATGGTGCAGGTGGACCAGCGGTTCAACATGGCGATATTAAAGGAGGACCGGGAGGCAGAGGCTCAACTCGACGTGGAGCACGCGCATGTCACTGCCATCGAGGCTCTCCTGCAGGCGGAACCGGATGTCGTGGATGTGAACCGGGCGACGGAGGCTCAACTTGAGGTGGAGCACGCGGATGCCGCTGCCATTGAGGCCCTCCTACAGGCGGAACCGGACATCCTGGACTTGAACCGGGCAGCAGAGGCTCGACTCGACGCAGAGCGCGCGGATGCCGCTCTCATCGACGCCCTCCTGCAGGCGGAACCGGACGTCCTGGACTTGAACCGGGCGGCGGGGGCTCGACTCAACGCGGAGCGCGTGGATGCCGCTGCCATCGAGGCCCTCCTGCAGGCGGAACCGGACGTCCTCGACTTGAACCGGGTTATGCTCTCGTCCGTGCAGAGCACTCGCATGCTCCGCTTGAACGAGTAGCTGGAGGCCGAGGACAACCACGGTGCGGAGACACACGTCGGCGGCGATGGCTGGTTCGCACCGGCAGCCAAAGACGACAAGGTCGTCTCTTTCCGCGAGCAGTGATAGTTTTTCTTTATGTTGTTGTTTTTATGGAGCTTTTGCTGTGTAAAAACATATATTTGTTATGCAAGCCGCCTGACTTGGGTCAGTCTACCATTTCAGTCGGTTGGATGAATATCCGACGTCTCCTAACCCTTCTTTCCTTCTTCCTCACCTCTTCTTCTTCCCCAATAGACCTCCACACGGGTCGTACGAATACTCCCCAACATGCGGTTGGATAAACATACTCTATGAAACAAAAATTATGTGTCAGTGAGGGTGCGTTCCCTTGGTTGGGTTTGCGGCGTGCAGGAGCGACTGTGTGAGGGTGCGGTGCGACCGCGGCGTGCAGGAGCGACCGTGTGAGGGTGCGGTGCGACTGCGATAGCCGTGCGCAAGTGGACCTCATTCTCATGTTGAAAACTTTAGGAAATCTTGGCAAAAATGTGTGGCGAAGTTTGGCAATGCAAGGCCTAGACCCAAATAGGATAAGTACGTACGTACTAGGAGTACTAGTGTTAAAAAAGAAAGGCTGGGTTTTCCTTCGCGGGATTTAAATGATACAAATCCTCGTTTCACGTGTCAATTAATGCGTATTTTTTTCTCCAATGACCAAAGAGCTAACCATCTCACTCCTCATCGCTTGATTAATGCAGTGCCATGCAAACCAACCTTCTCACTTCCGCATGCATGCAGGGGATATTAATGTCCTTGGTTGCTAACCCCATCAATTTTGCCTCGATTAGTGTTAGTGGCCCTTTGCAAATTCTAATTTTGATATACTGGCCTTGTCTACAAAAAAATGGAGGTAGTAACTATATTTGACTTCCTTCCCCATTGCGGTGACATCGACGATATTTTTTTTGGTGGTGTGGCGAAGTGTGTTCGACGAAGAACACCATTGAGGGAGACCACGGTAAGTCGTTCGCAAGTGCCGCCTGCAAGCCGAGACAACCTCCTTATTTGCATCCAGGAAGTCCTTTACTAGTACTACTAGGAGTAACTAATGCAGTGAGATGGCTTCACGAAGAAGACGATGGAGAAGCGGAGTCGCTGAAGAGTGAAATGATGGTTGCTTCGTCCATGCTTTTGTGATTTGACGCCTCACTGCTTTGTGATTTGTGATAGAAGGGACAGGAGAGTAGACTCCGTGCTCTATACTGTACTACATGCGTCCAAGCATCGGAGAAAGAGGAGAGACATTGCATTTTTTTATTCCTTCAATCAATCAATCAGGGAGCTTCGGTTCCATCTTTTTGGCTTTGGCAACACCGTCCACAATGGTTCCCATGATTCCAAAAGCTATTTTCACATTTGGCTACACATTGTGGATGCCCTTAACCATGCCACTTGGTTTTGCTCCTGTGTGCTATCTATACAAATCTCAATTATATTGATCTAAAAAATTATAGAATCGAGATTAGTAAAAAGGAGGTGATTTTTTCCACGTGGATGGCGGGGGAGGTTTCTTATTCGAGCAATACTACATCCACGTAATGGTTTACGTAAAGTTACGAACTGATGTGATATGGGACTGTTTGATTGGATTAAAGGAGAGGATTAGGCCCACCCCTCCTGAAAATCAGGGGGGCATATATAGATTAGATGGAAAGTATACGTAGCAGCTACGTAGCCCTTTGTAAGTCTAGGATTAGGCTTCTTATTTTCGGAGGATGTTGTCCTGGCGGTTTGCTAACATGCGGTCCCACGTGTCAGTGCTTTACCAAGCCGATCCGCGTCCCACATGAGGCAGAACAACGGCAGAAGCAACACATGGTTAAGTTGAAGAAGACGAGGGAGAAGCGGATTCAGCAACGAGTGAAATGATGGTTGCTTCGCCCCTCCAATTTAGCTGCGGGAAAGGTGCAGCTTTGTGATTTGACGCCTCATTGCTCATTACTACGCCGGCGCCATGACTGGGGTGCTTCACCCCGGCTGCTCTGCACTGTATTCTGGTATGGCATGTGGACCCGGTAGCTTGATGTCCCACATGTCGGCGAAAGGGACTAGAAGATTTATGAAAGTGAGTGCTCCACTCTTACGACGGAGGAGTAGACGACACGACGGCCCAATGAACTGTGACTTGTACTGTATAGTACTACAGTTTTGTTGTTTCGCACGATCCATCGATACAAACCTGATTAAACAGGAAAGGGCGGGATTTTTCCCGCGCGGTAGATGATACTGGCCATACATTTCAAAGGCAATTTTAATGTATGCAAACTGAATAATTATAAGTAACAATATGATATCTAGTAAAACTAAAAACACATATGATTTATTGTGTTAGAGTGTAGTAGTAGTGCTGTATTGCATAGTTGTTAGATGTAACATGCGAGAACATGTAGAGATGTAGTTTTGGAGGGCCTACAGAGAGAAAAGCGTAATACGGTCACCGAACTTCAGAATAAGCTGATTACGGTCACTATATACGTTTTGCGGTGATTATATGGTCACTTGCTCACAGCTCAGCATCGGATTGCACTCTGTTGACCGGCCAAATAGTATGTGTGGCGCCATGTTGACTAGTTAAATTGACCATGTTCGTTGTGGGTCCCACCTGTCAGCTCACATAGGCAAAAGGTCAGATAAACACAAATTTACGCAGGCACGACAAGGCTCCAACCCGTGCGCGGGAATCACCTGGTTGTGTATGTGTCTGTCAGGGCCTGATGTGTGCGCATGCACGTGTAGGTTGAGCACTTGAGCGTGAGAGTGTGTGTTGGTCGTGTGGTGTACTGGTGTGTGCATGCATGCTTGCGTGTGAGTGTTGCGTGCGTGCGTGGGTGCATGTGTTTGTGTGAGTGTTGCGTGGATGCAGTTCCTGTGCATGCGTGCGTGTGTGTATAATCACCACACCAGCTCCTGTGTGTTAAAATAGATGGCTTAGCATACCAATACAAGGCCACCTTGTCCGCTGTGCCTGCGGTCATGACTTCGAACCACCGTCCAAATATATTTTTGTCATTTGTTTTCATTCTTACTAGCAAGATGCCCACGCGTTGCATGTAACATCAATATGCATTTGTATGACTTGTTTATCTTGTGAGAGAAAAGGATGAACGAGGGAAGGCCTTATTTGCAAATGTGGAGAGGTGTGTGGGTACCTTTTTGCAAAATTGCGATAGTTTCTTTCGTATCCATCAGATATAAATCGGACGGCCTATATTGCAAGATGGCAGGCACACCGTCATCACCAACTCTATTTTTTATAACAGTGTACTTTATGTATTTTATAACAGTGTAGATGTAGAGTAGATACAAGTCGAAAGGTGGGCACGATGGTAGTGAGATAATGTGATGCAACACTAGAGGTGCCACATGGAGCGTTTAACTGGTCAACTAGTCATGTCATGAGCAAATACAGAGTTGTACGGTGAGCCCGTGACTGCATAATAACCACTAAACGTAAATGGTGACCGTAATGAGTGGATTCTGAAGTCCAATGTATGTATCGTGCTTTCGCTTCAAATACAATGATTGTCATTGCATATATCGCGAGAGAAAGATGAAACATGCGTGAATTTTCTGGGGGCTTACTTTTAGAGGACCTGGAGATAGTTTTGTGTGCATACGTGAAAGGGGCGTACAGGGGGGTATGCGATGGAGAGAGAGATGCTCTTCGTTTCTCTTTATTATGACTAACTTTGTATATAGTATAAAAATATACAAATTCACAGTGCGGAATAAATATCATTGTGGGCACCATGCAATGCAAATTAGCGTTCATACTCCTCCATATAACTTTGTAATGTTGTATATATGTAGAAACTCTAAAATAATTTTTTGGCCACACTTTATTCAAAAGGAATGTTGTATGCGAAATAAACGTGAAGAGAGGGCTTTTTAGATCAATGGGGTACGTGATGTAACATGTGTGAATGTGTAGTTGATGCATTTGGCGGGGCCTAGAGAGGTATGTGTGTGTATTACGTGTTCGAGAGAGGCATGGATAGAGGGGCCGACGGGGGTGAGGGAGATAGCACGAGAAATGAGAGTGGTCTAGAGAGAGAGAGAGACGAATATGACGTCACGACAAGAGATTCCATTCCCTTGAGTGTGTATATGCAAGGGGGGAGGGAATAGAGGCACCAGGAGAAATTTTCTGTGTGTGTGGTGTTTGTGTTGGTATGTGTGGGTGTGAGAAGATAATGAGACGTGGGGGCAGAGGGTGTGTCACCGCGTGAGGTCCGGTGGGTCGAGGTGAGGCCCTTCGTTCGGTTCCGTCCTGCCGCCACATTGGTCGGCCCGTGACGCATTTAGGAAGACCCATGGATGACTAGTCGTACAAGACAAAGATAGCAGAATTGTGAAGGACTCTGTGTCCACTGACAAAGCCGGCTAGGATTTGTAACCCTAGGTTCTCGGACTAAGGTAACCCCTTTATCTCTGATATTACTATTCATCCAACCTAACTTTAAGGGGCATCCTACAGAATGCTCTGCTAGAATCATACTCGTCGATTAGGAAGAGAGGTGTGAGACAATGCGTGAGAGACATGCGTAAAGATAATGTGCGTACATGAGACACGTAGGCAGGTCCATGTATATAGAAAGGGTCGATGAGGATTGTGCGTGTGTATGTTTGCGAGAGGAAGAGTGCTTGTGATAAAGGTTAGTGAAAACAGTTGTAAATGGTTACGAGAGGGAGGGAGGGTTATATCTAGAGCATGTGTGCGAGAAAGACACCTCGGGAGAGAGTGTGTGAGCATGTGTGAGAGACCACCGATGGAGAGTGAAACTACACGTAAAAGACTGCTCTACACATTGATTAAAGATATAAATTGTATCCAAATATTAGGATGGGATCATGATATTTGCAATTCGCGTAAGGAGCGGTCATTGATCCATCAGACATCTAGATTCTATCGAATTTGAGCATGTCTATGTTATTATTCGACACAATTGATCCACATAGTTAGTATTTTGAACTCCAGACAATGCATCACTTTAGCAATCGAATATAAACGTGAGTATAGTTCATGTTGTGTGTGTAAAGCACATTATACATACGAAAGTTACACAACGGACATTATAAATAGCTACTACCTATGAACTAGCATACATTTGAATTCAAATTAAGGTGGTTTAAAAAAAACTAATATCACATGAAGTCCATTCAATTATTTGAATTTGATATCATGGCATTTGTAAATCATACCTAAATTATGGGGGCACCAATCTTTGCTCTAATTTTGTACATAATAGCATATGTAGTCGTGTACAAAATAGATTCAAATTTAGCTCCTCCATTCCAAAATAATCGTAGTTATAGGATTTTCAAGTGTCAAAATTTCAAAAAGAAGCGAACAATTTAATGAGGTTTTCAAACATACAAGGTCAAATATAACGTTGTATATTTAGGTCAATCCTCATAGTTGAAGAGTACTCTAAACGTGAATGCTTGTGTTTCAAAATTTCGAACGAAGCACCAAAAGAGCCTCTACTCGCCCGAAACCGCGTGAGACCAATGTTTGGTAGTACAAGGAAATTACTTTTCTAATAACTCCGACCTGTGAAACCTACCGGCCCGACGTCCAAAGGTCTAAACCGGGGTAGGTTTGTAGCTTCATCTAGACGCCACGCAACCGCATCCGAAAAACATTCATACACAATGGCCACCTAAGCACACATGCACGCGGCTGAAATCGCTCCCGCCCACTATTTGGGACACCTGGGATTACCATCCTACCCCCGACCCGCAGTAGGTCCGAAATTTAAGAGGGGGGCAAAGTTTGTACTTTCCCCAAATTTCATACAAGCGTGTCCCATCTTCTGTTCAAAAAATACAAAAACAAGCGCGTCCCAGACCGAAACATGGTTCCCCCACCCGTCCGATTCCCCATTCGTACTCTGTGGGCGCCAAAACTACCTCTCCACCAGCCGCGAAACCCCGGCATCCTCCGTCCACCACCCCATCCCACCCATTAACCGCCGCCCTCCTCCATCACGCCGGAGCCGATACCCCGACATCGTCGTCCACCACAACCTCAATCGCAACGCCCTCCACGGCTAGTAGTTGAAGCCGAGGCCGAGTCGTCCGTACCCGAGCCAGTTCAACCACGCCGTCCTGTGCCTCACCGCTGCCGCTCCAACTTCGCCACCCTCCACCGCACCGGAGTTGTTCCTGCTACGCCATCCTTCGCCGCCTCAGATCTGCTTCCCCTCCGCCGACATACGGCCACGGCAACACAGTCAACAATTTGGCCATGGGTTCGTCCAAGCCTGCACCCTCGAGAACATCGGTTTCCCCGGTAAAAAGAGGAAAATCGGCGCGACTTGTGGAGGTGACCACACCGGCGACCGAAAAAGGTACTCCTCTTCCCTTATTCGTGCAAATCTTACGTCTCTGCTTGCACGGTATTCATCCCACAGAAGACACTAGTTGACCGCTTCTTCTTGATACTAGATGTTCCTAGTAACTCGCGATGCACAAGGTTTCTCCTCATATACTATTTCACCTTAGCTAGAGGTCCGTCGCCCCCCTGAATTTCAATTTCTGGCCACTTGATTCCCAATTAACGAAAGCATTCCCCGGCGTAACAGACGCTAGTATGCCTATTACACCGGGGAAGCAGTGCCTTAGTGTTTATCTTAGGGGCGTGTGTGGCCTATAGCTACTGGCGCCCGATCTGGAGGCCGGCCAGGATTAAAGGGATGGCCTGGGGGCGCTGCCAAGCACGACGGTGGTGTGAGGTCGATGGGAGGGCGGGGCGACGGAGGCAGGGGTCTGGGCTGGTGGTCGCTGGCGGTTTGAGAAAGATCGTCAACAGTGACTGGCGGGAGGTAGACGAAGGCCATCTGCCTGTTCCTTATAGATCAGACGGTTCATTAAAAAAATCGACTAACCTATTTATTTTCAGTCAACTGTTATCTTAGATATGACCACATGTGGTGGTGTGCTGGAGGAGTACCTGCATTTCCTGTGCTCATATATTACAAAATCATACAGAGTAGAATCTAATTTTGTTTGCCATGCTATGTTGTAGAGCTATCATATGTCTCCTGTCATTTATTTTTCAGCCACTTGCTATCTGCTACTTTTACAGTGCACTAGTTCTGCACACACTTCACCCTTACTCTCACTGTTGTATTTTTATGCAAGGGTATTTCAGATTGTGCTGCCATGAGAGAAGCCAAAAAGAAAAGAGAAAAGTCGCTCCAGTTTGGTGTGTGGCTAGGCAAGACACGTTTCAACGCTTTAAAGGTGTAGTGTCAGCAGATGGAGACGGGGAACGTAGCTCTGGAGTTGATGACCTCGCTCGCAATGAACCACCATCCCAGGTGCTTGCTTTAAATTCGCGGTGTCATATGTGGTTGCATGTTCCATATGGTGTCTAGCTTGTATTCGAAAGGCCGAAGTCGGTAAGATAAGGAAAGATATTTTTTTACATGAACCACCATCCCGTGAGCACCAGAAGACAAATAGCTAGTCAGGGCACTGGCCGAGCCAGTGACAAGCCCAACAAAGATTGGCATCACCTGGAAGCCAAACTAAAAAGCTGCGATGGTGGCAAAGTAGCCCGCCTCCCACCAGGCTCTCAGGTCCTAGATGATCATGCTCACCACTCCAGCCGGATGTCTAGATTGTATTGCTTCCAATTTGGTTAAATTGCATCTGCTTAGCTTACACATTGTACCTTTGAATATGACATGCCTTTCTGTTTTTGGTACATACTAGTACATCTGTGTATTAACCATGTTCTTACATCAAACTAATGTTCTTGTGTATCCCTCATCAATCACTTATGACGAGGCAGGCACGCAAGGGGACTACTCCTCATTTAAAGAATGCAACGTCAGCCTCCAGACATGATTCTCAAGAAACAGAAATGCTAGATGAAGATAGTGAACGTAGCTCTGTAGTTGATTACAGCATTTCCCCTACACTAGCATCGCAGGTGCTTGCTCTAACTTGGCAGCGTGATATGTGGTTGCATGTTGCATATGGTGTCTAGATTGTAATTCTTCCAATCTGGTTAAACTGCATGTGCTAGTCTGATTAGCTTATACATTATACCTGTTAATGTGACATGCCTTCCTGTATTTAGTACATAGTACATCTGTCTATTAAGCATGTCCTTACATAAAACTATTGTTTTTTTGTATCCCGCATCAATCAATATGACGAGACACCTTTAGTATATGCAGTGCGCTGCTTCTAATTTGTTGAAATTCCATTTATGATGGGACGCTTTTAACTTGGCAGAGTCATATTGGTTGCATATTTCATGTGGTGTCTAGCTTGCATTGCTTCTTATTTGCTAGAATGGTTTCTGCTTAGTTTACACAAACAGTTGTGAACATGCCATGCCGTCCTATTTTTCATACATATTCCATCCTGGTATCATGTGTTTGCCTTAAATCAAAGTAGTGATTGTTAGTATCATGCATGAATGAGTTCTGAAGAGATAATTTTATTGCTTTTTCTTGTCGGTTTTACTTGACAATTCAAAATCAATAAAGCGGAAGGAAGTTAGCAAGGCAGCGGATAAAGGTGATCCTTCCGAACGGAGGGCCTCTACAGTTTCTACTCCTGCACACCCCCAAGATGATTTCCAAGACAACACATGCATAGAACTCAACAAAGCTGTGTTTATGATGAGCACGTCTGCCCTAGTGCAGCATCATCGGTGCTCGCTCTAACTTGGCACTGTTATATGTAGTTGCATGTTATGTGTGATGTCTAGCTTGTATTGCTTCTAATTTTGTTGAATTCCATCTGCTTACTTTACACATTATACTTGAATAAGACACGTGTTCCTGTTTCTAGAACATACAATATCTGTCTATCACACCATGTTCTTACATCAAATTACTACTATTGTGTAACCTACAACAATCACTTATTATAAGACATGTTTGACTTCAGAGTGTGATGTAGGTTACATCTCACATTCTTTTCTAGCTTGTATTACTAATTCTTTTCTAGCTTGTATTACTAATTTGTTGAAATGGCACTTATGACGAGACAGTTTTAACTTGGTAGAGTGATATTCGTTGCATCTTTCATATGGTGTCTAGCTTTCACTGCTTCTAATTTGTTGAAATGCCTTCTCCTTAGTTTACACATCACAAGTTGTGAATATGCAATGCTGTGAATATGCAATGGCACTAATGACGAGAGACCTCTAACATGGTAGTGTGATGTTGTTTGCATCTTGCATATGATTTATTTCTTGTACTGCTTCACATTTGTTTAAACGCCATTCATGATGAGACACTGTTAACTTGGCAGAGTGATATTTGTAGCATCTTTCATATGGTGTCTACCTTCCATTGCATTGCTACTAATTTGGTGAAATGTCTTCTTCTTAGTTTACACATCATAGTTTTGGTTATCTCTTCCGTCCTGTTTTTCATACATATTACATCCTCCTATCATGTGGTTGTCTAACATCAAAGTTCAGTTCGTCTGCATGACGCATCAATTTGTTCTGAAGAACTAAATTGTCATTCGTTTTTCTTGTCGGCTTGACTTAACATGGCATAGAGAAAGAGGAAGAAACACATAATGGCAGGGAATGAGAAGCGGATGAATCCTGCAGATTCTGCTGGTACTGATGGTGCAATAGAAGGTCAAAGTCCAGTAGAAAATTCTACAAACACGGCATCCCATGCTACACGAGTTGCAAAAAAAGACAAACAGAAACAAATAGTTGTCACGAAACAAGCAGAGACAGCCCTAGTTCTTGCAACACCTACTGTCGGTGTCAAAACCGGTGGATCTCGGGTAGGGGGTCCCGAACTGTGCGTCTAGGCCGGATGGTAACAGGAGGCAGGGGACATGATGTTTTACCCTGGTTCGGGCCCTCTTGATGGAGGTAAAACCCTATGTCCTGCTTGATTGATATTGATGATATGGGTAGTACAAGAGTAGATCTACCACGAGATCAGAGAGGCTAAACCCTAGAAGCTAGCCTATGGTATGATTGTATGTTATGGTTGTTGTCCTACAGACGAAAACCCTTCGGCTTATATAGACACCGGAGAGGGTTAGGGTTACACAAGGTCGGTTACAAAGGAGGAGATATCCATATCCGTATTGCCTAGCTTGCCTTCCACGCCAAGTAGAGTCCCATCCGGACACGAGACGAAGTCTTCAATCTTGTATCTTCATAGTCTAACAGTCCGGCCAATGGAGATAGTCCGGTTGTCCGGAGACCCCCTAATCCAGGACTCCCTCACCTACCACAGTACTACCAGCTGCACGGCGTACTTGTGCGTCAACTGAGCTAGCAGCATGTTCCCAAGCTCCCTTGCCACCTGACACTACTTCCCAAGCACTCTTGACAGAAGACGAGTTGGCAATATCAGATGAACCTTGTGAGCTTCAACAACAAGAAGGTAGTTGCTGGAGTCAAGTTACAGTTGCATGCTGCTTTATATGTAGTCTCACAGTTTGATGTACACTAACACTTCCTATGTTTGTTGTTGGACTAGCACCTAGGCGCAAGAGGAAACAAACATCAGGGATAATGCTTGATAGGTTAACTAAATCTAGAGGAGGAAGAATGGAGATCCGTTTTAAGGCAGGTTTAAAAAGGCCACGTGATGCTACAGAGTGAGCCAAGTTAGTATCAGAGGCAACGGTTGCTGCTAGGTGTCATGTACATATCCTCCCAACATGGATTCAGTACAGGAATGACAAAAACGAAACCCAGTTCAACAGCTTCCTCGACCATTTAACTGTAAGTATGGTTATGTATGGAAACTAGTAATATCATCTTGCTCTGTCCAATACTTTCTAGGTTGCTGATAATGAGACTCCCATAATTTTCAACAGATGAGGTTCAGGTTGGATAGACAAGATGATGCAACCAGACAAGCTTGCACCCATGTTTTCAAGTCTGCTCTACGACATTATCGGTATAACTTGAGGAAAACTCACTTTGAAGGCAAGGCTAACAGTGAACTTGCCCAAACATCTCCAGTGGAAAATATATCTGATGAAGACTGGAGAGGCCTTGTTAAACACTGGTTCGATCCAAAGTATCAGGTACATTATATATATGTCATCAGATCACATGTTGAAGTCCTATTTACGCATGTGCCACACAAATCTATCTTCTTGTAGGTGAACTGTTCAAAGAACAAGGCCAACCGTACGAAAGTGAAATTCCAGCAGATGACAGGATCTCGTAGCTATATTGCACACTACGAGCCTCTTGTAATTAGTTGTTGTTTCACTCTTTTCGCTGTACCATATTATCAGATCTATATTGACTTGTTCCAAATGTAGAGGAAAGCCCACAAGGACCAAAAAGTACCTGAACCAAATGGTGTGGAAATCTTCAAGGACTGTCACACCAGCAAAAAGAAGGGCATGACTACACCAGTCAAAGCCGCTGTTGTAAGTCCTTAATCCTCATGCCTTTTAACTACCACTTACTCTGACTTGTGCCTTGAACTGCATGGTTTGCAGCCAATGTCTATTACTCTTTTCAATTTTATACACAATTGTCTTAGCGTATCATTGCACCTTACAAGGTTTAAAAGAGAGGAGTGATGTTCCTTTGATCTTGACCCGTAATCTAGTTCCGTGTTGGACTTGCCCACACAACATTACAATTGCCTGTTTGTCTGTTCTCAGTTGTTTTGTGATATGAATGATGTCATACTATGCTTACCGTATTATAAACTTCATCTCTTTATCCTTAGCCCTCAATACAATGTGAAGAAATAGACAATACATTAGCGATGGTACATGGTCATATGTTTGGAACCTGGTTTTATTATGTACTTTGCAATAAAATACAACTAATATTTTACATGGGTTCACCAGAATAAGTTCTGTATATAGACCAAAGCTATTTTGTTTGGTTTTGCTGCCTCCTTAATATCTTCTGTTCTGGCACTACTAATGTAAAACCTCAACTTTTCAGCGAATTATGGAAAAAATGGTGGAACTGCCACCTTCTGAAGGTGGTGAGGCAACTATAACCGCAATGTCAGCTCTTGCTACAGTGGGTCAGTACCTGTCCACTAACAGTGACAAAAGCACGTTCCTGCGTAATACTGGGTTGGTTGTTAAGGCAATATCGTCCAAACTGCCTCATGATCAAGATATGCAAGCTCAAAGCAATGTTGTATCTGCACTCCAGACACAAGTCCATTCCCTAACAGAGACCCTTTGTGAAACAAGGAGAAACATTGCTCAATGTCGTCAAGATATGCATGGTTTTGAAACCAGACTATCAGACATTTGCTATGTTGTTCAGGAGCCTAGGGGAAATGAAGGCGAGGGTTATGGTGCTCCATCGGACAATACAACATGAAAACGTAACAGTCAGGTCAAATGAACCGAGCTTCTGAACTTCTGGTGGTGCATTTATCTGCTAGACTGTTAAGTTTTATGGCAACCTTCCTTTTGTTATATAGTTGTAATTTGTTTTGGTGCGATACAAAATTTATTCTTAACGTGCAGCCACCGCCTGAAGAAAACAACAAGCCATTTTTGTATAGTGTAGGGTGTTCCCTATATTTGCACTGGTGGCGATCTTTGATGCCGAGTGGATGTAATCTGTGCAATCGCCTTAATAGCCTAGCGTTAGTTTCGGCCTTATTTATTTCCTAGTCTTCTTTTTCCCTGGTTTGCTAGTGGCCGCAACTACCATGGGCCATATACGGGCCGTAGGATCCATGGGTCTCCTACGGGCCGTCAATAAATGGACCTGTAATCGGCGGGCCTTGGGCCGTCGGATAAATGGGTCTACATGGGCCATAATTGGGCATAATTGGTATCGGCCCAGCACGGTAACATGCCGTTAACAGGCCGTAGGACAGCCAAGGCTTAATTCTGTCACAGGCATAACGGGTCGTTAATGGGCCAGAATATAGGACGGGCTAGAAACGGCGCAATGGGTTAACATGCCAGAAACGGGCCGACTCTTGCCATGGGCCAAATTTGGCCCATTAGGGTAATAGGCCAGTAACGGGCCGACTCTTGCCATGGGCCGAATTTGGCCCATTAGTGGAACAGGCCAGTACCGGGCCGACTCATGCCATGGGCCGAATTTGGCCCATTAGGGGAACATGCCAGTAATGGGCTGGAAGTAATCAAGGGCCGAAAAGGAGCCCAAGAACGTATGGGCCGTCAATAGGCCGAAAGCTAACACGGGCTGGAAACGGCCCATGTAAATCACGGGCCGTTAACGGGTATAAAGAAAATTACTGTTCATTATGGGCTAGAGTCACCGTGGGCCTGTAATGGGCCGAAAGATACGAAGGCCTGATATGGGCCAAAAGACGTCGTGGGCCATACATGGGCCGAAAGTGAAATGGGATGGTATTATATTCAAAGGCCCACATGATGTTGTTGGGCCGATTTCCTTTAGGGCCTAACGGGCCGTGAGTTAATGGGCCGTAAAATGGGCTATTTGCAAAGAGACCGTTAACAGGCTTTTCATGGGCCAGCCCGTTAACTTTTGACCAAGTCAAACGGGCCGGCTTTGTAAGCTAAATGGGCCACTGTTGGGCCGTGCCACGTGACGACATATCATAAGCGCCTATCTGACCCACTGATGAGCTAACACGTGTTTCGTCCGGCCAATAAGAATTTTACACGTGGAAATTTCCCATTGGTCGGGGCTGCTAACGGGTTATCGGATCCAAGACCCGACCCAATAGCTTAACGGCGTTCCGTTACGGTGGATGCCACATGTCGGTCACCCTTGACGAAAGCACTTCTGTGACGCATGATTTATCGTCATGGAAGTGGACACTTCCGTGATGATAATTTTGGTAATGTCATGGAACACTTCTATGACAGCACAGGTATGACTATCTTGATTCTGTCATAAATTTGTCATGGATGTACATGCATGGCAAAAAACGCGACCTACTATGACAAACACGTATCATCACGGAAGTGTATTTTTTTTATAGTGATGCGACATATCAGAATCAATATCAGAAGCAGGTTTAGGTGTCGCAAGCTTACTCAAAACAGAAGGTGAATCAAGTGCAGAGCTAGATGGCAGTTCCTTACCTCCCCTCGTAGTTGAGGGATAAATCTTGGTTTTAGGATCTCTCAAGTTCTTCATAATGATAAGCAAATATAAATCAAAAGTGACTCAAAGAATAGAGCTATGCTCCCCGGCAACGGCGCCAGAAAATAGTCATGACAACCCACAAGTATAGGGGATCGCAACAGTTTTTGAGGGTAGAGTATTCAACCCAAATTTATTGATTTGACACAAGGGGAGCCAAAGAATATTCTCAAGTATTAGCAGCTGAGTTGTCAATTCAACCACACCTGGAAACTTAATATCTGCAGCAAAGTATCTAGTAGCAAAGTAATATGATAGTAGTGGTAACGGTAGCAAAAGGTAATGATAACAAAAGTAATGTTTTTGGTATTTTGTAGTGATTGTAACAATAGCAACGGAAAAGTAAATAACCGGAGAACAATATATGGAAAGCTCGTAGGCAATGGATCGGTGATAGAGAATTATGTCGGATGCGGTTCATCATGTAATAGTCATAACCTAGGGTGACACAGAACTAGCTCCAATTCATCAATGTAATGTAGGCATGTATTCCGAATATAGTCATACGTGCTTATGGAAAAGAACTTGCATGACATCTTTTGTCCTGCCCTCCCGTGGCAGCGGGGTCCTAGTGGAAACTAATGGATATTAAGGCCTCCTTTTAATAGAGTACCAGACCAAAGCATAAAAACATAGTAAATACATGAACTCCTCAAACTACGGTCATCACCGGGAGTGGTCCCGATTATTGTCACTTCGGGGTTGCCGGATCATAACACATAGTAGGTGACTATAGACTTGCAAGATAGGATCAACAACTCACATATATTCATGAAAACATAGTAGGTTCAGATCTGAAATCATGGCACTTGGGACCTAGTGACAAGCATTAAGCATAGCAAAGTCCTAGCAACATCAATCTCAGAACATAGTGGATACTAGGGATCAAACCCTAACAAAACTAACTCGATTACATCATAAATCTCATCCAACCCATCACCATCCAGCAAGCCTACGATGGAATTACTCACGCACGGCGGTGAGCATCATGAAATTGGTGATGGATGATGGTTGATGATGACGACGGCGACGGATTCCCCTCTCCGGAGCCCCGGAAGGACTCCAGATCAGCCCTCCCGAGAGGTTTTAGGGCTTGGCAGCGGCTCCGTATCGTAAAACGCAATGAATCCTTCTTCTCTATTTTTTATCCATGAAAGCAAATATATAGAGTTGGAGTTGAGGTCGGAGGAGCTCCAGGGGGGCCACGAGGTAGGGGGCGCGCCCAGGGGGCAGGCGCACCCCCCACCCTCGTGGCTAGGGTGTGCCCCCCTGGTCTTCATCTTTTGCAAGGATTTTTTATTATTTCCAAAACGATGTTCCATGAAGTTTCAGGTCATTCTGAGAACTTTTGTTTCTGCACATAAATAACACCATGGCAATTTTGCTGAAAACAACGTCTGTCCTGGTTAGTTCCATTCAAATCATGCAAGTTAGAGTCCAAAACAAGGGCAAAAGTGTTTGGAAAAGTAGATACAACGGAGACGTATCACCCACCTTGGTGGGAGGCTGACTTGTGGGCCTACTAAGTTGACGGGGATGGAGTGCTTTGTCAACTTAGTCAATATGAATGATTCTACCTCCAGTGACCATACGGTGTCCATCCAATGGCCGTAGTGCTTCTTCAACCTTTGGTCTTCTTGCTCCAGCCGCCCAAAGCAGCGTCGGTCTTGACGCATGCTCCTGCATTCCGTGGCCGGCTATGCTGCTGCAGAGGCCTCACCACCCCCCTACTATTCCCACCGCTGGCCAGGCCCTGCGGTGACGGCAGCCTCACACCACAGCCGAACCAGTGAACCCTCATACTCCTCTCTCCGCGGGCTTCCACTACCGCATCTTCCCCGGCTCCATGTCATCCCCTTCCTAGGCATCACCGTCGTCCACCGCCCTGGTGCTCTCGACGCGGCGTGGTGAACGTGGTCAAGGAACAACTTCCATCGGAAGAGTACTGTACGTGGATTGGCTGACAGCTGGGTCCACGACAGCTGCAAGGAAGTGCTTCCTTATTACACGGAAAATAATTATTCCTCCACCTGACAGCAGGGACCCACCGTACGGGCCACTGTATTTGGCGAAAAAAACGTTTCCCCCTAACTGCTGGGACCCATCGGACAGGCCAACGTATTTAGCGAAAAAACGTTCCCCCCACTATCAGCTCGGACCCACCGAAGGTGACTCCTTATTACGCACAAAAAAATGAATACTCCCACCTGTTAGTTGGGACCCACCTTGGTGGGAGGCTGACTTGTGGGCATACTAAGTTGACGGGGAGTGCTTTGTCAACTTAGTCAATATGAACGATTCTACCTCCAGTGACCGTACGATGTCCATCCAACGGCCGTAGTGCTTCTTCAACATCTAGTATTCTTGCTCCAGCCACCCAAAACAGTGCCAGTCATGCCGCATGCTCCTGCCTCCCGTGGTCGGCTGTGCTGCCGCAGAGGCCTCACTGCCCCTACTATTCCCACCACTGGCCAGGCCTTGCGGCGATGGTAGCCTCAAACCGCAGCCGAACCAGTGAATCCTCGTACTCCTCTCAGCGCGGGCTTCCACTACCGCGTCTTCCCAGCTCCGCGTCGTCCTCTTCATAGGCCTCACCGTCGTCCACCGCCCTGGTTCTCTCGGCGCGGCATGGTGAATGTGGTCAAGGAACGACTTCCATCGGAAGAGTACTGTACGTGGAGAGGCTGACAGCTGGGACCACGGTGGCCGCAAGGAAGTGCCTCCTTATTACGCGCAAAATAATTATTCCTCCACCTGATAGCAGGGACCCACTGGACGGGCCACCATATTTTGCAAAAAAAACGTTTCCCCCTGACTGCTGGGACCTTCCAGCTACATCTTCGCATGCAAGGAAGTGCATCCGGGCAAAAAAAACCGATTCGCCCCTAACTGCTAGGATCAACCAGCTACATCTTCGCACACAAGGAAGTGCCTGATAGTCGGTACCCACCTGGTCGAAGCATGCGTAGCATTGTCATTCTGGTCGCGAACGTGTACGTACATACTGGTCGATGTAGAGGCGCGGACGTGTTGTAGTAGAGGCGCGCACGTAGCATGTACACGTACGTACATCAGCCAATGTGCAAGAACGAAAATACGGCCACGTACGTACATACGGGCAGGGTCTCGAACGCCTACTCGCGCATATGTACGGCTAGGGCTCGTGTACATGGCTGGGTCGGAATGGAGAAATTGCGTCGTCGTCGTGTTCATGGGGAGCCAACTGACTGGGTCGGAACGGAATGTGTCGTCGTCTTCATCGGGAGGGCTTGGACGGAACAACCAATGTAAACAAGGCCTAGCGTACCGCAGAACGGAGGAAACGGCCTTGTGTTTGACCGGCCACGTTCGAAACAGGATCCTGTTCATCGGGAGGGGTTTGGCGTACCACAAAACGGAGGAAACGGACCTCCTACGATCGAAACGGGGGTCCTGTTGATCGGGAGGGGTGTGGCATACCGCAAAACAGGACTCCGCGGGATACTGTTCCTCTCCACCGTTGACCCCCTCCAGCCTCCACGGGCTACTGTTCATGCACCGTCGACCTCCTCCAGCCTCCACCTACGACTGTTCATCCACGGGCTCCTGCTCATCCAGCCTCCACCGCGCGCTACTCCACCGGCTACTGTTCAACCAACCCTCTCCACGGGCTCCTATTCAACCACCCCTCCACGGGCTACTGTTCATCCAGCCCTCCACCGTCTACTATTCATCTAGCCCTCCACGGGGTGGTCCTGTTCATCCTGCCCTCCATGGGGTCCTATTCATCCAGTCCCAACCGACTCAATCGATCGGGGTCCTGTTTATCCAGAGGCAACACCACGGGGTCCTGTTCATCCACCCCCACCGGGAACTGTTCATCCAAACCCCCCAAGAACGCTCACTGTTCATCCAGAGGCAACATCGATCGGCTTGAGTTAGCAGCAGTAGCGAAGGAATCACTCGATCGGGTTCAGTTAACAGCCATCGATCAATCGCTCGGGTTCAGTAAAGCGTAGCCTGCAGTGCAATCGCTCGGGTTTAGTTAGAGCCCAACGCCTCTCTCGGGTGCAGTCAGAGCCCAATGCCTCGCATCCATGCGCGTGCGTGTATGAGAGAAACGCGCATCGCTCAGCCCCGACCACCCACCGTAACTAGGAACACCCCGATATTTTCCTCGCCCTCGCTTCTACCACGGTTTTTTCCGACATGGACGGCCCAAAGAATGTCATGCAGCTGCGTCTCCGGCCCACCCAGGACGAAAAGCCCATTTTGTGTCATGATTTTTTGTCATAGAAGTAGGACCCCACCACATCTATGATGATACCAGCTTTTGTCACAATTACCGTCATAGAAGTGTCATATGTATGATAGAATTTTTTTCGCTCAGCCCAAAATGTCACGGATGTGTCTTTTTTTGTAGTGTAAGCATGAAACTGAGTGCTTCTACTGCAAAGGGAATGGTCATTGGAAGCAGAACTACTCCAAATACTTGGCGAATAAGAAGGATGGCAAAGTGAACAAAGGTATATTTGATATACATGGTATTGATGTGTACTTTACTAGTGTTCATAGTAACCCCAGGGTATTTGATGCCGGTTCAGTTGCTAAGATTAGTAAATCGAAACAGGAGTTGCAAAATGAACAAAGCCTAGTTAAGCGCGAGGTGAAGATGTGTGTTGGAAGTGATTCCAAGGTTGATAAGATCACCATCGCACACTCTCTCTACCTTCGGGATTAGTGTCGGAGTAATTAGCCATGGGTAGCCTCATTTGCTCCCCATGGCGTTTTTAGACATCGAGGCCGGCTTCGCCCCTCAAGACTCAAAGATCAACTAGCCGCCTTCTTACGGCCAGCTGGTCCTGATGGCCGGCTGGCGGAAGGCGGCAAGGCCCAGCAAACGGCCTCAAAGTGGTCCGACTCCTAGCAGGCGGCCTCTAGAGAGGCCGGCCCTTAGCAGGAGGCCCAAGCGCCCTCAAAGTTTGCACCACATTATGACGACGATACGGGGCGTGGCTACAGTGCTGTCAGCCACCCCTGAATCCAGGGCCAAATGTGGCCACAGTGCGTCGTACGGGGCGGACATCCCTCGCCCCGTGCGGCGCTGTTGCCATGCAGCCCATGACATCACCCATGTCAGAGAAGGCCATGCTCCACTACGGGTTGTCGGTACGGCCCATAGATGGTGGGCCCTACCAGTTAGTGAGAAGCCAGAGGGCGACGAGTTTGGGCCAGTCGGCATGAGAGGAGGCCGACTCCTAGCAGGCGGCCCTCCCCCTCCCTCAAAGTCTATGCGCCATTAATCAGAATATGTGGAATGGCTACAGTGATCACCCGCCAGGCGGCGGTACTGTAGCCACGCTTCCTCGACAAAGAACACATCATCAGTGGCATTGCCATAGTACTAAGCACCAGGCAAGACCCGCCAGCGGCGGGCGCGGCCTGTTGGCCAAGTACAAGAAAGCCGGCGGGCCCTAGCAACTGGCTGAGAAGCCGGCGACCATAGACACTGACGGCCGGGTCCTATACTCGGCCAGATTACCTTTGTACCCCTGGGGGTAGGCCTATATAAACCCCTCAGGGCACCCATGAAAAGGGTTCAGACCTTAGTTCATTTCCACCCACACATATAAAGACAGGAAGCTAGGGCTAGCCTTGTTCTTCTTCCCCCTCTAGAGAAACAGCTCAAGGACCAAGCTTGTAGCCACCATTGTTGCTTGAGTGATCATGCGGAGACCCCGCAGAGCAGGACTAGGGGTGTTATCTCCTAGGAGAGCCCCGAACCTAGGTAAGATTCGCCGGAGTGCATGTTTGCGCCTTATCCCGTTTCCTGGCACCGGCGATGTACTATTAGCCCCCTCCATGATAAGCCATCCATTGGCATATGTCGCATGACACCCCCGACATTTGGCGCCAACCATGGGGCTAGGTGCACTATCGTCCAGAGATTTGTTCTCGGCGAGAACCCTGCTCCTCCCTCGCGAGCACAGCCAGCCAGGCTCGCCCGATGGCTTTTGCGTCGACGCGCTGCGTGACGCGGAAGCCGCCTGCGCGGAGGCTAGTCTCGCTGACCTTGTTGGCAAACTTCGCCTCTCCACCGAGCCCGCACCCGACGCGGGAGCACCCAACTCCGAGAGCTGTTTCGTCGACCTTGTCGGCAAGCTTCACATCACCAACAAGCCCGCCACCGATCTGGAGGTGGTTGGCTCCACCGATCCGATGCTTGTCGACACCGACACGGTTTCCTTCAATTCCTTCCCCACCAATGTGGTGGTCATCGATGACCCGCTTCCTCATGCAGAGAGCGGCGACAACACCATCACTGAGGTGCTTGTCATCAGCCACAATGGGGCTTCTAGAGGAGCCAGCCAGGACCCATTGCAGGGGGCAATGCGGGACTTGTCCACGCCCATTGCGACAGATGTGGATGCCGAGACGTTGGAAGCCTTCCGCGTCTCGCTCCTGGAGAATGCCAAGAAATTGGCTACCATGAGACGCCTCTCCGAGGCCTTCTAGTGTGAGGTTGATCGCACTATTGGCGGCACACCGACTGCTGCTGGGCCCAGCCGCGCATGCACGGTCAGGCAGCGAGGTGGCGCCGTCGCCATCATGTTTGGAGTAGATTTCCCTGTCTACGCCATGCCTATGGAGAACATACATGCTGCCCAGGCAGCAACAGACGAGCTGGACCATGTGGAGGGCGACGAGCGCCACTACACGACGGAGCGTGTTCAGCAGCTTCTTGATGCGGCTGTCGTGCAGCAAGAAGCCGATTGTCGCGTAGAAGAGCCTGGCCAGTGGGTTGAGAACCAGCCCCTTCACCAAGAGCATGGCGCGACCTCCGGATGCCGACAGGCGGCGCCCGTGACAGACAAGACAAGGAGCCGTCTACCAGCCGCAGCCAGACTCGCATCAGCTTCGAACGCGACCAAGACGGCCGCCCACGAGCAGTTGAACGACGGGGCGACGACCCACCGCCGCCGCCTCCTCGAAGGGAGAGGCACGCTTCCCAGCCGCATGTTGATCATCCGACTCTCGATAACCGGCTGGGCCGCCGAGACAGAGTCGGAGTGAATGACGCCTGCCACCGGATCGACCGCCTGGCTTGATCCTTCGCGCTAGAAGAAGAAGATGCAATGGGTCCGCCTTGCTTTGGCCCCCGCATTCATGACGAGCCCTTCCCCAAAGGGTTGTCACTCCCAAGAGACACGCCCAAGTACAACGGCTCCATGAAGCCGGAGGATTGGCTGGTGGACTATTCCATGGCCGTGAGCATAGAAAACGGCAACAAGCATGTTGCCGTGAAGTACGCCCCGCTCATGCTCCAAGGCATTGCCCGGACGTGGCTAAACAGCCTCAAGCCCTACAACATCAACAGCTGGGTGGATTTCACCGAAGTGTTCATCCGCAACTTCACCAGTACCTACAAGCAGCCTCCCAAGCCTTGCTAGCTCTTGCTATGTGTTCAAGGCCCTGAAGAGTCCACTCGTGACTACCTAACACGATGGGCTGAACTACACAACTCATGTGAAGGAGTGCATGAGGTCCAAGCAATTGAATACTTCACCGCCAGGTGCCTCACCTTACTCAAGCACCGGCTTCTCTGTGACAATCCGGCCACGCTCGATGAATTGCTGATCATACTGGACAAGTATGCCACTACCGACTCCTCCATGAAGTCGGAGCTCCGAGTGGACGCTTCTGGGAAGGTGCTTGTCGGTGTCAAAACCGGCGGATCTCGGGTAGGGGGTCCCGAACTGTGCGTCTAAGGCAGATGGTAACAGGAGGCAGGGGACACAATGTTTTACCTAGGTTCGGGCCCTCTTGATGGAGGTAAAACCCTACGTCCTGCTTGATTAATATTGATGATATGGGTAGTACAAGAGTAGATCTACCACGAGATCGGAGAGGCTAAACCCTAGAAGCTAGCCTATGGTATGATTGTCTGTTGTCCTACGGACTAAAACCCTCCGGTTTATATAGACACCGGAGAGGGCTAGGGTTACACAAGGCCGGTTACAAAAGAGGAGATATACATATCCGTCTTGCCTAGCTTGCCTTCCACGCCAAGTAGAGTCCCATCTGGACACGAGGCGAAGTCTTTAATCTTGTATCTTCATAGTCCAACAGTCCAGCCAAAGGATATAATCCGGCTATCCGGAGACCCCCTAATACAGGACTCCCTCAGTAGCCCCTGAACCAGGCTTCAATGACGATGAGTCCGGCGCGCAGTATTGTCTTCGGCATTGCAAGGCGGGTTCCTTCTCCGAATACATCACAGAAGAATTTGAATACAAGGATAGTGTCCGACCCTGCAAAATAAGTTCCACATACCACCATAGAGAGAATAATATTTTCACAAATCTAATTTGCTGACTTGTTTTGGCAACACGACATTATGTCATGGCCCGGTGATTATTCGAACCGTTTCCTTTAACTAGCCCCGCACATAACGTGAGGCAGTTTTTTGACACGTCTTGTCAAAGCAGAGATCGTGTGCCCCTATCACGGGATTCTCATCAATACGGGCGTGGGTAACCCAACCACGCCATCGATTATGGCGCTTGGGGGATAAGCGAGTTTTACCAGGCTAGTGGGGACGCTTAGTTTCGTCCGCCCATATAAAGGGATAAGGATTTACCTTTTCATCCGCGCGTTCTTCCTCCTTTTCTCATCCGTTTTCGCACACTCGAGCTCTAGCGCCCAAGTCCGCACTTCCCACCTACACCTTCTCCAACCATGTCCGGAGCGGGAGGCAGTTGGATGGTCTCCTCCGCCATGGAGAGAGACATCAAGAAGTTGAGGAGAGCCGGATACCTGCCCGACGACATCGTGCACCGGCTCCCAAATGAGGGGCAGCTCATCCCCACCACAGGCCCCATGAGAGGGTAGTGTTCCTCACCCATTTCCTCTGTGGACTGGGATTCCCTCTCCACCCATTCGTCCGGGGCTCATGTTCTACTACGGCCTGGATTTCCACGATCTGGCCCCGAACTTCATCCTCAATATCTCGGCGTTTATCGTCGTGTGTGAGGCCTTCCTCCACATCAAGCCCTACTTCGGCTTATGGCTGAAGACCTTCAATGTCGAGCCGAAGGTTGTGGGCGCCCGCCAGGCGGAGTGCGGAGGCGCCATGGTGGGCAGGATGCCCAACATTACATGGCTCGAGGGCTCCTTTTTGGAAACCATAAAGGGGTGGCAATCGGGGTGGTTCTACATCACCGAGTCGCGTGACCCTGCATGGGCAGCGGCCCCCGAGTTCCAATTTGGCATCCCCATGCGGCTCACCTCCTGGAAAGAGAAGGGCCTGTCCTGGGGTAGTTCGGGAGAGCTGACCAGACTCCAAACATGTATTCAAAACATGGTGAACAAGAAGCTCAAACTCGTCAACATAGTCCAGGTCATGCTCCACTGACGGATCCTCCCGTGCCAACAACGGGACTTCAACTTGTGGGAGTTCGAGCCGGCGCAGCACCGAACTCTGAACAGGCTCTTCGACACAACTCACGAAGATGCCTGGAGGGTGCTGTTCAAAAGCGCCGACGTCCCCCCTCCCATTACTGAGGATCGTGGATTCAGCGCGAAGCGCCAAGCCAGTGCGGTAAGCTGCTTTACCTTTCACAGGATACTTATTTTTTATAGATTGACTCCATGCGGGATCTAAACTCCTGTACCTTTGACAGGACTGGCAAGAGAAGGCCGGACAGATCGATTGTCCGGCTCCTTTGCCCGAAGGCCCAGCAGACGCTCTTCTGGTGAAGATGCTAACTTCGGCTCCTTATACGGTGCCGGAGAAGACCAAGAAGGCCAAGGGAACAGGAAAGAGTTCCCGACGCCAGGCGTCGTCGGACTCACCGTCCGATGACTCTGCGGCGAACTCCTTCCCCGAAGACAAGGAAGAAGAAGAAGATGCTCCACCTCTAGTTGGGGGAGATAAGACAAGGAAGGCCGCCCCAACTGGGGGGGGGCGAGGGGTCCAAGAAGGGGAGAACTCTCCTTCCGGACTAATCTACCACCGCCGCCGACGGCAAAGACGAGTGGCTGTCCAGGGCAAAGCCCCTGGGGAAGTCGTAAGTATTCAGATACCAGAGTAAGTCATAGTATTCCTTTGCCGCACTACTTTACCTAACGCCAAAATATGATTATACAGGCCGCCCCGAGCCCGTATCGATGTATCATCAGACGGCTCCATGGGCTCGTCGGACATGGATAGCGATCCAGTTCCGATCGCCACCTCCCCCTATCCCGCGGACAACGCCGAGGTGCTGTCTTATGAGGCACCGGGTCGAGGGGAGACAGTCCCGGAGGCGCCTCAAGGCGGCCTCCCAGACTCCGGGAGCCGAGGGGACAAGGTCCCTGAGAGCTCCGAGTTCGGCCCTCAGCCGAACACCGTGCCAGAACCTCCAGTGGTTCCAGGCTCGGGCAGGCGGCCTCCTTCTAAGAGGGACAAGACGCCTGTGCCGGTGACCTCTGTCCATCCAGAGGCGCCGGACAATCTGCTGGAAGCGCTTCGCCGCGCTTCCATCGACGAGGAGCACCGTACTATTATGAGTGCGGTGGTCCAGAAGGTTTAGTCCCCCAAGAGCGGATTGACTGAAGCATGTGCCAGCCTTCTAACAGGCTTTGAGGTAAGTGTTTTAAAATATAGGAAAAATATTACCGCATAAATAGTAGCCCCTGATGCTTTGTTCGGTGTTCACAAAGAAAAGCTGAACAGAGGATCAAATAATATTGCAGGAGTCTAATATAAGTATGACAATATGCGTATGCAGGCCTCACTGCTGGCGTCCGCCGCACTGACTGCGGAGGTTGCCGTACTTAAGCAGGACCTCGAGGGGTCTAAGAAAGAGCTCGGCCTTGCCAAGAGGCAGCTCGAGGAGAACAAGGGTAAGTAATACCCTGTCTATAGATATGTATATATAAAAAAAGACGCGATTGCAAAATGACAGGATCATCGTATATCTGCCAGGGGCCACGACCGAGGTGGCGACCCTGAAGCAAGCGCTAACCAAGGCCGAAGATAAAGCGGCCAAGGAGCGCACCGAGCGAGAAAAGCAAGAGGCTCGGGTGGGCGAGGTGCAGCAAGAGCTCCAGGCTCTCGTGATGAAGCACGAGGCGTTGGAGCTTGACTCGAAGACACGAGAGTCTGAGCTTGCCGCGGCCCTCGAGAGCGCGAAAAGTGCCAAGGCCGAAGCCCAAAAGGACCTCCAGGAGATCGATGCAATGAAGAAGATAGCGGTGGGTAAGGCATTCTATATGCAGATCAAGCATGTAAAAGTAAATTATCGATTACTTACCCGAATTCGGAGCTCTCGAGGAGCATTCGCAGATTTGCCCCACAGCGTGTCGGATGCCGCACAGTTTTACCAAGCCGAGGAGGGAAGCTCAATGGAGAAGCTGTTCTGGTCTCAGTATACTGGGACTGAACACCCAATGCCTCTGAGCGACCAGCTAAAGCAGCTGGTCGAGCTACACAAGGCGGCCGAATAGGCCATGAAGGGCCTTATAGTCCGGCTGTGGCCTGGTGACGTCCTTCCGAACAGCTACTTCGGCCTGGTGAGGCAGCTTGTGGATGCCTGCCCATGGCTGGAGGTCGTCAAGCGGTCCATCTGCATCGAAGGTGCACGCCGGGCTTTCGCCCATGTGAAGGTGCAGTGGGCCAAGCTAGACGCCGTGAAGCTGATCAAGGAAGGGCCGTCGCAGGGCAAAGAGCATCGCACCCCCAAAATTTATTATGAGGGTGTCCTGAAGGGTGCCCATCTTGTAGCGGACGAATGTTCCAAGGATGTAATATTTGAGTAAACTTGCTCGTGTGATCCTGTATGATAAAAACTTGTTTCATATGCGCTATGCAACTCTTGTGTGAATTTAAAATATTACCTTCTGTTTGGTCGTTTATCCAATCTAAGAGATGGCTAGTCCTCGGCTTCTGCCCCCATGCCATGAGTGCTGGGGTGTTCGGGATAACCCTGAGCACTCTTGTTCCCATATTTTGGTCCTTCAAGGGAGGTGCTCAGCACAACGAACAAGGCAACCGGACTAATAATGCTTTATCACTCTCACTTAGCCATAGAATTCTATAATTTTAAATTTTGGTGAAGCCCCTGGTATTCGGAAGGCCGAATTCGGGGCGCGATACACGCCTTTAAGCCGGACAGGGCCAGCTCCTCGCCCTAAGCGGCATAAGTCTTTAGGGACTCGAAAACCTCGCCGAACAACGACTAGTCTCTCGCCTCATCATGACAGTCAGTTTTAGCTTTCTCTCCTGAGGTGCTAAGCCCGGCAGAACCGGGGCACAATCGCAGTAGTTCTCCTAGCGCTACCTTAGCCGAGAGAGCGGAATGTAAGGTACCAAAACATATGTGCCGGGCAAACCCAACATTTGACCAAAGACATGATTCGGAGTTGATGCATATAATGCTATAAGTTCGGGGTGCCGCACTTGTGAAAGTGCTCGGACTTTTCACACCATATTGTGGGGTACGTAAGCCCCTAGTGTATTGGCCATACCAAAGTGTACGGTTGCAAGGCGTCGTTAATGAACACACATATATATAACAAGAATGCAATAATAGTCGTGATGTTATGCATTGTTTATTCAAAAAGGTGCGTTAAAGAAGAATGATACAGATACTGCGATAAGCGAAGAGTGGGACTATGTCCCTTCCAAGGGCAAGCTGAGGAATAGTATTAAATCAAATATTTCGCTCGTTATTGTAATCCACCTGGGAATTCTGTGGTGTGACGTAGCTGTCTGCCTCCTTGGTTGCTGCATCGTGTGTTCGGCAATAGTGCTGCCGGACAGGGTTTCCAGAGATTAAGGTCCTGAAAAAGAGAAAAATAACCAAACGGGAAGCCCCTAGTGTGGTTTAAGCCGCGTCTTGGGGCGTGCCGCAGTGTGCCTCCCTCCCCACCTGTGCCCATGGTATTTTTAATGCCTAATTATGTACGCGTGGCACGAGCTTCATTGTTTGGCTGGGACTGGGATGGGGGCCGCAATGCTACGCGAGCTCAGATCGTGCCAGGCAGTCTATTTGCCGATTGCTCCGAGCGCGCTTGAAGGTGTCCGGGCCTTGAAATGCCGAACTGGTAGATTGACTTGAGGGGCTGTTTTGCGATTCTGCTGCGAGGGCCGCAATGTGCTCTTCTGTTCGCAGAGAGCGCTCTGTGTTTCCATTGACAGTAATAACCCCGCGAGGTCCTGGCATCTTGAGCTTGAGGTATGCATAACGTGGTATTGCATTGAATCTCGCAAATGCAGTTCGCCCGAGCAGTGCATGATAACCACTGCGGAACGGGACTATATCGAAGATTAACTCTTCTCTTCGGAAGTTATCCGGGGATCCGAAGACCACTTCCAGTGTAATTGAGCATGTGCAATGGGCCTCTACGCCTGGAATGACGCCCTTAAAGGTCGTTTTTGTGGGTTTGATCCTTGACGGGTCTATACCCATTTTGCACACTGTGTCCTGATAAAGCAGGTTCAGGCTGCTGCCGCCGTCCATAAGGACTCGAGTGAGGTGAAATCCATCAATGATTGGGTCCAAAACCAATGCGGCAAATCCGCCATGACGGATACTAGTGGGATGGTCCCTGTGATTGAAAGTGATTGGATAGGAGGACCATGGGTTGAACTTTGGGGCGACTGGCTCCAACGCATATACGTCCCTGAGCGCACGCTTCCGCTCCCTCTTGGGGATGTGGGTTGCGTATATCATGTTCACCGTCCGCACTTGTGGGGGAAACCTCTTCTGTCTTCCAGTGTGTGGCTGCCGGGGCTCCTCCTCATCGTCGCCATGTGGCCCCTTGTCCTTGTTTTCGGCAATTAACTTGCCGTCCTGCTTGAACACCCAACAATCCCTATTGGTGTGATTGGCTGACTTTTCTGGGGTGCCGTGTATTTGACACGAGCGATTGAGTATACGGTCCAAGCTAGATGGACCCGGCGTACTTTGTTTGAATGTTTTTTTCCGCTTACTGGGTTTAGAGCCTTTGAATTCTGCATTGACTGCCATATCCTCGGTATTATCACTGTTAATGCGGCGCTTATGTTTGTTGCGACGTGACCTGCTATTGCCGTCCTTGGTATCCGAAGTACCATGGTTCTTTGATATGTTATTACTGCGAGCCAGCCAGCTATCTTCTCCCGCACAAAAGCGGGTCATGAGAATCGTGAGGGCTGCCATAGATTTCGGCTTTTCCTGACCAAGGTGCCGGGCTAGCCATTCGTCGCGGATGTTTTGTTTGAAAGCTGCTAGGGCCTCTGCATCCGAACAGTCGACAATTTGATTTTTCTTTGTTAGGAACCGAGTCCAGAATTGCATGGCCGATTCTTCTGGCTGCTGAATTATGTGGATCAATTCATTGGCATCTAGTGGCTGCACATAAGTGCCCTGAAAGTTGTCGAGGAATGCGGCTTCCAGATCCTCCCAACAGCTAATGGACTCGGCTGGCAAGCTATTGAGCCAATGTCGCGCTGGTCCCTTGAGCTTTATTGGGAGGTATTTGATGGTGTGTAAGTCATCACCGCGGGCCAGGTGGATGTGGAGGAGGAAATCCTCGATCCATACTGCGGGATCTGTTGTGCCGTCGCATGATTCAATATTTACAGGTTTGAAACCTTCTAGGATTTGATGATCCATTACTTCGTCTGTGAAGCATAAGGGGTGTGCGGCGCCTCTGTATTGGGCTATATTGCGACGCAGCTCGAATGGGTCTTGCTCGCTATGTTCGGCCCGACTGGATTTGCTTTTACTGTATCTGGCGTGATGTTTACCGTCTCATAGAGTGGCGCGCCCTCGTGATCCGTAGATCGATCTTGCATGCTTTGCTTTGTCCTCCAATATGTCTTACAGGTCTGGCGTATCTCCCCATGCCTTTTTATTTGAATGGCATCGGGGTGGAGGCTGAGTTTTTGGCTGGAATGCCTCTCTATCACGGCCACGAGGTGGCCGATCAGCCGTATCATATGCTTCTTCCTCCAGTCGGGGTAGCAACCTACACTTTGGGTAACTCTTGGAGGGGCGCTCGAGTTTATATTCCTCGGCCGCGAGGACTTCAGTCCATCTGTCAGCTAGCAGATCCTGATCAGCTTGAAGCTGCTCCTCCTTTATCTTAAGGCTATTTGCCATGGCTATAAGCTGGCGTTTGAAGCGCTCTTGTTCGACGGGATCCTCTGGCACAGCGAATTCGTCGTCGCTGAGGCTTGCCTCGTCTTCAGAGGGGGGCATGTAATTATCATCCTCCTCTTCTCCATCTACTGCTCTCTCAGGAGGGCTGGCTCCTCCATCCTCCTTCTCTAAATCTTGCTGGAGGGTATTGTTGTTGTCTTCAGCACTATCTGGAGTATTATTATCTCCTGTGCCGGTATCACCACTTTTGCTATGGCGGGACTTAGAGCGGCGCCGCTGACGTCGGCGCTTGGGTTGCTTCTTGGAGGGGTCATCCTCTGCTCTCTCGTCGTCATTGCCTTCTTTGGGTGTATCCACCATGTATATATCGTATGATGAGGTGGCTGTCTAGTGCCCTGTGGGCGGTGGTTCCTCTTCGCCTCCCGCATCGTCGTCCATACCATCGATGTCTTCGGGGTCGAAGTCGAGCATGTCGGTTAAGTCATCGACAGTGGCTACTAAGTGGGTGGTGGGTGGGCCTCGAATTTCTTCGTCATCCACATCCTAGTCCTGCCGGACATAGTTCGGCCAGGATCCTCCTGCCAAGGAGAGAGACCTTAATGAGTTCAGTATGTCGCCAAAGGGCGAGTGCTGAAAAATATCCGCGGAGGTAAACTCCATGATCGGCGCCCAATTGGATTCGACACGAACGGGCGCAGGCGGTTCGGAGTCTGTGGCCGGAGACGGATCCGGCAGTTTAACAGCACGGCTCTCGTGCAAGGTAAGGTCGATGTTTGGCTCGATCGCCGCTGAGGGTAAGGCCTCTGTGGTGGGGTCCATCCACCCGTCCACGGAAGGCGCACCTGGCTCCAACTTGAGGGTCGGAGCGGCTGCCTGTGTGATCTCTTGAACACTATCCGATGGTAGAGCTAAATCATACTCATCGTGACGCACAAGGCAGAGGCTCGAATCCGTCGAAGATCAAGACTCCACGGATATCGGCTGTGTAGTTTGAGCTTCCAAACCTGACCTGGTGGCCAGGGGCGTAACTTTCAATCTGCTCCAGATGGCCAAGCGAATTGGCCCGCAGTGCAAAGCCGCCGAACACGAAGATCTGTTCGGGGAGAAAAGTCTCACCCTGGACTGCATTACCATCGATGATAGTAGGAGCCATCAAGCCTAACGGCGACGACACAGAGGAAATCTCAATGAAAGCACCAATGTCGGTGTCAAAACCGGCGGATCTCGGGTAGGGGGTCCCGAACTGTGCATCTAAGGCGGATGGTAACAGGAGGCAGGGACACAATGTTTTACCCAGGTTCGGGCCCTCTTGATGGAGGTAAAACCCTATGTCCTGCTTGATTAATATTGATGATATGGGTAGTACAAGAGTAGATCTACCACGAGATCGGAGAGGCTAAACCCTAGAAGCTAGCTTATAGTATGATTGTCTGTTGTCCTATGGACTAAAACCCTCCGGTTTATATAGACACCGGAGAGGGCTAGGGTTACACAAGGTCGGTTACAAAAGAGGAGATATACATATCCGTATTGCCTAGCTTGCCTTCCACGCCAAGTAGAGTCCCATCCGGACACGAGACAAAGTCTTTAATCTTGTATCTTCATACTCCAATAGTCCGGCCAAAGGATATAATCCGGCTGTCCGGAGACCCCCTACTCCAGGACTCCCTCAGTGCTCCCTCCGGCTCCTCGAACGCAGGCTGGCGACGGTAGTCAGCGCTAGCAGCCGAACGACAACAAGCGCAAAGCCCCACAGCCGGCTTCCACCAGCCGACAAGTGGCAATAGCCGAAGACCAACAACCTGAAGGGCAACCACTCCCCAAGCGCCAGAAGGGCAGCAAGTCGGCTTGGTTGCCAGCCTTCTCCTACGAGCAAACAATTGATGCTCCCTGCAAATTCCACAGTGGCGCGAAGCCGTCCAACCACACCACCCAGAAGTGCCATTGGCTCACCCGAATCTCCAAGGGCAAAGGGTTGCTGCCTCCTCCGCATGCCGGCGCGCCGCCGCCTCCTCTTCAGCAGCCGGCGGCCCGTCCAGCAGTCGGTGCTATACAAGATGACTACACTGAAGAACATGGAGCTTATGTCATCTTCACTAGTGTGGTGGATGATCGGCGCAACCGGCGTCAGCAGCACCGGGAGGTGAACGTCATCGCCTCAAGTGCTCCTGAATTCATGCATTGGTCTGAGAAGCCCATCAGCTGGAGCCGGGCTGACCACCCGGAGGTGATGCCCTCTCCGAGATCTTCAGCTCTGGTGCTGGATGCTACCCTTGCAACAGAGAGGCGAGCTGCTCGTTTCTCCCGAATTCTGATAGATGGCGGCAGCAGCATCAACATTCTATACCGCGATACCATGGAAAAGTTATGCATTAAAGAGAGGCAGCTCCAGCCCAGTCGGACTGTTTTCCATGGTATTGTGCCCGGCCTGTCCTACTCACCAATCGGCAAGGTCAAGATAGATGTCATATACGGAGACAAGGATCACTTCCGCCGCGAAGCAATTTGGTTTGAGGTGGTGGACCTGGAAAGCCCTTATCATGTGCTCCTGGGCCAGCCAGCTCTGGCCAAGTTCATGGTAGTGCCACACTATTCTTACCTCAAGATGAAGATGCCAGAAACCAAGGGCATTATCACGATATCTGGAGACTATGAGAAGTCGGCCGATTGCGCCGCGGCCAGCAGCCGGCTGGCCGAGTCCCTTGTGATTGCTGCTGAGAAAAATTCCTGGGCCGGGTGGTGGCCATGACCAACAAGCAGCCGGACATGTCCCCAAAGCCCAAAGAGTCAGAGACCCAAGGCTCCTTCCAGCCTGCCAAAGAAACTAAGAAGATCCCTCTGGACCCTGAGCACCCGGAGAAATTTGTTGTCATAGGTGCCAACCTTGATAGCAAATAGGAAAGCGAGCTCCTCGATTTCCTCCATGAGAATCGGGACATCTTCGCATGGTCTCCCAAGGACATGCCGGGTGTTCCGACGGATTTTGCCGAGCACAAGTTACATGTCAGAGCAGATGCCAAACCAGTCAAATAACCCCTTCGCTGACTGTCGGAGGAAAAGAGAAGAATTGTTGGTGAAGAGATAGCCCGGCTTCTGGCAGCCGGCTTCATCATGGAAGTGTTTTTTCCAGAGTGGCTTGCCAACCCAGTCCTTATACTGAAGAAGAACAACAAGTGGCGCATGTGCATTGATTACACCAGTCTCAACAAAGCTTGCCCAAAAGATCTGTTTGCTTTGCCTCGGATTGATCAAGTGATAGACTCCACAACCAGATGCGAGTTGTTGAGCTTCTTGGATACCTACCCAGGATATCATCAGATCAAGCTGAATCTGGCAGACTGCCTTCATCACACCATTTGGAGCCTTATGCTAGCTAACCATGACATTCGACTTGAGAAATGCCAGTGCCATGTTCCAGCGTTGCATGCAGAAGTGCCTCCTCAGGTAGCTTGGCAGAAATGCCCATGTCTATGTGGACGATAGTGTGGTGAAGACGGAGACGCGCGGTACTCCCTTGGAAGATCTCAAGGAAACTTTTGAAAATCTGCGTCGGTTTCAGATGAAGCTCAACCCAGAGAAATGCGTCTTCGGAGTACCAATCGGCCAGCTCCTTGGCTTCCTGGTCTCAGAACACGGCATCGAGTGCAACCCCGTGGAGATCAAGGCCATCGAGAGGATGGAGAGACCCACACGATTGAGAGATGTCCAGAAATTCACCGGCTGCTTGGCATCCATCAGCCGTTTCATCAGTCGGTTGGGTGAGAAGGCTCTTCCCCTGTACCAGCTCATTAAGAAAACCACTCACTTCGAGTAGAATGACAAGGCGAACAAAGCTTTTCTCCAGTTAAAAAAAATGTTGACCACGCCGCCTGTCCTGGCGGCTCTGACTAATAAGGAACCCATGTACCTCTACATTGCGGCCACCAGCCGGGTGGTCAGCGTTGTCATGGTGGTAGAGCGCCCAGAGGCCGGCAGGGCACAGCCGGTCCAGAGGCATGTATATTGTTTCAGCGAAGTGTTGTCAACATCAAAGCAAAACTACCCCCATTACCAGAAGATGTGCTACGGCGTGCACTTTGCGGCCAAGAAGCTGAAGCCATACTTTCAAGAGTACCCGGTCACTGTTGTTTGCACTGCCCCGCTTGCTGAGATCAATGGCAATAGAGATGCATCCGGCCGGGTGGCCAAATTGGCCATCGAGTTGTCCCCCTATACCATCTTCTACCAGCTGCGCACCGCCATCAAGTCCCAAGCACTGGCCGACTTCCTTGTCGACTGGGCCGAGACCAGTACCTGTGACCAGCTCCAGACTCCACCTATTGGCGAATGCACTTCGACGGCTCGAAGATGCGCACCGGCTTGGGAGCCGGCATCGTTCTCACCTCTCCCAAAGGAGACAAACTCAGATACACATTGCAAATCCATTTCGTCGCCTCCAACAATGTAGCCGAGTATGAAGCACTAGTACACGGCCTCCGGTTGGCCAAAAAGATCAGCATCCGCTAGATCCTGTGCTACGGCGACTTCGTCTTGGTGGTCCAACAGTCGTCTGGTGACTGGGACGCCAAGGATGCAAACATGCCGAGCTACCGTTTCCTCGTTCAGCAACTCAGTGGATATTTTGAAGGGTGCGAGTTCCTTCACGTGCCATGGAATGAAATTGAGCCAGCTGACACCCTGGCACAGATCGGCTCCACCTGAAAAGCAATACCAGCCGGCGTCTCTCTTCAGTGCCTCCGCAAGCCGTCAATCAAGCCTTCTCTAGAATCTGAGTCCATCTTTGTGCCGACTCCTCCCGAAGAAGTCGGATCCGACTCGGGGGCTGCAGCAGCCGGCCCGGGACTTCAGCAGGCGGCTCGGGGACTACAGCAGTCGCACCCGGCCCAGGGACTTCACAACCCGGCCCGGGGGCTGCAGCAGTCATCCCGGAGACTTCAACGATGCAGCAGGTGGCAACCAACTCCAACCCGCCACCTCCTAGCCCAGCCGCCCTAATACAAGTGGCCGTAGTGGCAGTAGAAGAAATTCAAGCACGATCATGGGCAGAGCCCATTCTCAAGTTTCTGGTGAACAGAGAGCTGCCGTCCGATGAAATCTCAGCCCGCCAAGTACAGCGCCGAGCAGGAACCCACACAATAGTAAACAGAGAGCTTGTCATACACAATGTGACTGGTGTCTTCCAGCGCTACGTAGAACCAGAGAAGGGCCAAGTAATCCTCAAAGATATTCACCAAGGCGAGTGCGGCCACCACGCGGCTTCCAGATCTCTTGTCGCTAAAGCTTTCCTCCATGGTTTCTTCTGGTCGACTACTTTGGAGGACGCCAAGGAGTTGGTCAAGCATTGCAAAGGGTGCCAGAAGTTCAGTTCTAAGCAACATTTGCCGGTTCTGCACTCAAGACCATCCCCCTCACTTGGCCCTTTGCTGTTTGGGTGCTGGACGTGGTGGGACCATTCAAGACAGCACGCGGCGGCATGACCCATCTGCTCGTCAATGAGGACAAATTCACCAAGTGGATTGAAGCAAAGCCAACCAAGAAGTCGAATGGTCTGACTGCTATGACCTTCATCGCATACATCACCACTCGATACGGAGTACCACACAACATCATCACCGACAATGGCACAAACTTTGCCAAGGGATCCTTGGCCCGTTTCTATGCGACAAAGGGCATCTGACGGGACTTAGCGTCTGTTGCCCACCTGCAGTCAAACGGCCAAGTTGAGCGAGCAAACGGCCTCATTCTCTCCGGCATCAAGCCCCGACTGGTCGAGCCTCTAGAGCGGTCAGCCGGCTGCTGGATTGACGAGCTGTCGGCCGTTCTCTGGAGCCTACGCACCACATGGAACAAATCTACCGACTTCACTCATTTCTTCCTTGTATATGGGGCCGAGGCTGTCATTCCAACTGACATTGAGTTCGACTCACCTCGCGTCACCATGTACACGGAGGCGGAAGCAAAGGAGGCATGAGAAGACGACATCGATCTGCTGGAAGAGGGCCGACTATTAGCGCTCAGCCGGTCCGCCATCTACCAGCAGAGCCTACGCCGATACCACAGTCGGAAGGTCGAGCCAAGATCCTTCCAAGAGGGAGACCTTGTGCTCCGACTAGTCCAGCGGACAGCAGGCCAGCACAAGCTCTCGGCCCCATGGGAAGGCCCCTTCATCATCAGATAAGGAATGACTCCTACTACTTGATCGATGCACAGAAGCCTAGAGCACGCAAGAGAGATGACTCTGGCAAGGAATCAGAGCGTCCATGGAATGCAAACCTCCTCCGAAGATTTTATAGTTGATGTAGTATGTACCGCGCTACCTTTTGTATTAAGCACTAAGACATCGGGTCCCTCGAGAGCACTAGGGGGCTACCCTTTTTATCTATATGATAAGTTCTATGCCTATGAATGTGTTATTCCATTGTTTTGCCTAGCACCGGGTTGACTAGTCGTCCGGGGGGCTTGCCGCCTTGTACTATGTCAATGCTACCTGCCCTCTCTTGCCACAAGCCATAGCTCGCAGAGCGACTGTCTGGCCGACAAGAGATGAAGGCAGGAAATGGTGCCCACACAAAAAATGGCTAAGGACTAAGGCATTTGCATAGGCCGAGTCGGCTCTTCACCTCACTGACCGGCTGCTGAGCAGCTGGTCGGTCAGTCTCTACCTTGATTTTCTACACTCTACCAAACGGCCAAGTACTTGTCTTCCCAAACGGACAAGTACTTGACCCAGCCATAGACCACAGAGCGACTATCCGGCTGGCAAGACGGCAGCCAAGGGAAGGCCGCAAAGGAAAAAGACAAGGTAGTAAATAAGCAAGATAGGTCGGAAATCAGCAAAAGGAATTTTTTACAGCAGAAGGCCCTTGGCCAGCATTCAACAGAGTTTGAATACACCCCCAGCGGGTGGAACTATGTGACCTTAACAATTTTTTCAAGAGGCTACAAAACATGAAAAGGAAAGATAACTTGGCCGCCTAGGCCAAAGGAGCAGCAGCCGGATTGGAGGGGTCGGCGGAGGTAGAGGCTCGGTGTGGTGGAGCGCCCGCCTGGTGGGTCTCACCTTGGTCAGCATCAGCAGCAGTCGGCTCGTCGGTGCTCCATCCGTTGGTCGAGACTTGATCGGGCTGAGGCCAGCCGTCGTCTACATCATCCGGCGCGTGGTCTTCGTCGTCCTCGTCCTCACCCTCCTCCTCCTCGCCTTCATCACTGGAGGCGATCTCCTCCACCGAGTCCTCGCTGCCTTCTGGGTTCAGCCCGAACCAGTTGGGTGGCACCTCAGTGCCCACTTCATCTAGCTCGAGGAGGAAGATGCCGGTGTCCGTGTACTCGGTGATCGCTGCGGTGCGGTGATAGAGCGGGGCGCCACCGCCTCCAACTCCTCGCCGGCTTCAGCGCGGAGAGTGGCCAGCTGGTCCATGTTCAGCCCAGGGTACTACCCTTTGACGAACTCCAGGGCCCGCCATGCACCTGCCCGGGCAGAAGAGCCCTTCCACGCCTTGATGAGGCCAATGGCCACCTCCAGCCAGTCGGAGGTCTGGTTGATGGTGCGTAGAACGGGAGTACCCGGCCAGAGGACGGTGACCACCTGGGCTCCAGCGCGCTGAAGACGGAGGAGAGCCCGATGCGCCGGCTGGAGATGAGCCTAGATGGCAAGCAGCTGCTCAGCGAGGGTGCGTTGGGCGTTGGGCGCGATTGTGGCACTAGCCCGCCTACGCTCATCACGACGAGCTTCGACGACTTGGCTGGCAGCGACAGAATAACTGATGACCCACAAGTATAGGGGATCTATCATAGTCCTTTTGATAAGTAAGAGTGTCGAACCCAACGAGGAGCAGAAGGAAATGATAAGCGATTTTCAGCAAGGTATTCTCTGCAAGTACTGAAATAAGTGGTAACAGATAGTTTTGTGATAGGATAAATTGTAACGAGCAACAAGTAACAAAAGTAAATGAAGTGCAGCAAGGTGGCCCATTCCTTTTGTAGCAAAGGACAAGCCGGAACAAACTCTTATAATAGGAAAAGCGCTCCCGAGGACACATGGGAATATCGTCAAGCTAGTTTTCATCACGTTCATATGATTCGCGTTTGATACTTTGATAATTTGATATGTGGGTGGACCGGTGCTTGGGTGCTATTCTTACTTGAAGAAGCATACCACTTATGATTAACCTCTATTGCAAGCATCCGCAACTACAACAAAAGTATTAATGTAAACCTAACCATAGCATGAAACATGTGGATCCAAATCAGCCCCTTACGAAGCAACGCATAAACTAGGGTTTAAGCTTCTGTCACTCTAGCAACCCATCATCTACTTATTACTTCCCAATGCCTTCCTCTATGCCCAAATAATGGTGAAGTGTTATGTAGTCGACGTTCACATAACACCACTAGAGGCTAGACAACATACATCGTATCAAAATATCAAACGAATACCAAATTCACATGACTACTCATAGAAAGACTTGTCCCTTGTCCTCAGGAACGAACGTAATTACTCACAAAGCACATTCATGTTCATAATCAGAGGGGTAATAATATGCATATAGGATCTGAACATATGATCTTCCACCAATTAAACCAACTAGCATCAACTACAAGGAGTAATCAACACTACTAGCAACCTACTAGTACCAATCCCGGACTTCGAGACAAGAATTGGATACAAGATATGAACTAGGGTTTGGAGATGAGATGGTGCTGGTGAAGATGTTGATGGAGATTGCCCTCTCCCGATGAGAGGAGCATTGGTGATGACGATGGTGATGATTTCCCCCTCCGGGAGGGAAGTATCCCGTAGAACAGCTCTGCCGGAGCTCTAGCACTACAAAAAAATACACTTCCGTGATGATACATGTTTGTCACAGTAGGTCGCTTTTTTGTCATGCATGTACATCCATGACAAATTTATGATAGAATCAAGATAGTCATACCTGTGCTGTCGTAGAAGTGTTCCATGACATTACCAAAATTATCATCACGGAAGTGTCCACTTCCATGACGCTAAATAGCGTGTCACAGAAGTGCTTTCATCAAGGGTGACCGACACGTGGCATCCACCGTAACGGAACGCCGTTAAGCTATTGGGTCGGGTTTTGGATTCGATAACCCGTTAACAGCCCCGACCAGTGGGAAATTTCCACGTGTAAAATTCTTATTGGCCGGACGAAACACGTGTCAGCTCGTTAGTGGGTCAGATTGGCGCCTATGATACGTCGACACGTGGCATGGCCCAACAGAGGCCCATTCCTGTGTAAAGGCCGGCCCGTTTGACTTGGTCAAAAGCTGGCGGGCCGGCCCATGGAAAGCCTGTTAACGGCCTATTCGAATATAGCCCATTTACAGCCTGCTAACCCGAGGCCCGTTAAGCCCTATCCGAATTAGGCCCAGTAGCGTCATCTGGGCCATCCAATATGATTCCAGTCTGTTTTCACTACTGGCCCATGTATGGCCCATGACGTCTTTCGGCCCATATGAGGCCCTATGTAACTCTTGGCCTATTAACGGCCCATGGTGAAACTGGCCCGTAATGAACAGTGTATCACTTTACACCCGTTAACGGCCCGTGGTGAAACTGGCTCGTGATGAACAGTGTATCACTTTATACCCATTAACGGCCTGTTATACCATTGGGCCGTTTCCAGCCCATGTTATCTTCCGGCCTTCTTCAGAGCCCATTTATTCTTGGGCTCATTTCCAGCATTCGTTTACTTACGGTCTGTTACTATCATTTTCTGCTTGTGGGCCAAATTCAGCCCGTGGTTACAGTCGGCCCGTTTGTGGTCCGTTAATACGTTGGGCCGTTTTCATAGCGTCATCAAATACGGCCTATTAACGATGGCCCTTTATGGTCGGCCCATGAATGGACGATTCCAACTCTAGCCCGTTTACGGCCAAAGAGGTCTGTTCGGCCCATGTTTGGCCAATCGATCATACGGCTCGTATAAGGCCCATTGATGATACGGCCCGTAGAAGGCCCATTGATGGTACGGCCCGTAGAAGGCCCATTGTTTCTATGGCCTGTAGAAGGCCCACTGCTTCTACGGCCCATAGAAGGCCCACTATTTACACGGCCCGTAGAAGGCCCACAGTTTCTATGGCCCGTAGGAGGCCCAGTGTCACTACAGTAAATATTAGCCCATGGTTATTGTGGCCTTGTTTTAAAAAATAGGTTATTTCAGCCACTAGCAAACCATAGAAAAAGAACTGCACTGACTACAAGCAAATAAATAAACAAGACAACAAGGAAATAAATAAGCAAGCAACTTACACTAGGCTATGACGGCTATTACACATATTACATCCACTGGGCATCAAAGTTCTCCACCGGTGCAAATATAGGGAACACAGCAGCATATAAACGCCGCAGCAAAACAAGTCCAGAACTGAAACCACTTCAGAAGAGCATAAGAAACAATATCCTGGGTACCCATAATGCTGGAAAGATGCTTAGCAAGCTTATTAACTTTCTCTTGTTTGGCGCTTAAGTCCTCCAGCGCTTGCTGTTGCACCAGAAAGTATGCATCTGAATTCTGCAGGGACTTCCTCAGTCCTTCGGCTTCCTGTCGCATAACATCTGATCGATGTCTTTCAACTTGAAGTTGAGACTCAAGAAGCCGAACTGATTCAGGCAACGAGTTCGAAGAGCTGGTGCCAGCAGTGGTAGCCAGTAACTCGAACACTACATCAAGACAGGACTTTGGGGTTGTCTCAGTGTCTTCAATATAGTTTTTATCAGCTTTCTTGGAGACCAACAGGGATGTCTCACTATCTTGAACCTTATCTGCATTACTTCCTTTACCATTGCATAATAGGGTACTCTTCTCCAATATTTTATCCGTGTTCTAAAAGAGAAACAAACAAACACATCTCAGCTTTACCAGTTCAGTAGTAAGGTGGACAGGATAATAGCATGAAACAAACATATATCTATGTAGTATGGTCACTGTATGGTCTATATCATTCTAGTTTATGTTGCCAAATCAAGATAGATACAGTTCGAATCATATCTATTTAAGACAAAGCAGCATAGACAGAATATAAGTGTGGGAAACTACACAGCAATAATAACACTTGTAATGTGCATGGCATGAGAACATAACTGTTTATTCAATTGAAACTGAAATCAACATAGAGCAAGTTACAACAGCAAACAGCCAAACACGTTGAAGAAACAGGTTTAAAACATACCTGTTGCGCCATTGGAGTTTCAATTGCATCCTTCAAATTTGAAATTAGTTGGTATCAGTAAATACAGTGATGCAAGAGCAAAGTAGTATGAACCATAGCTACGGAACCTGACCTGAGAACAATTCTTCTTCTGCTTTAAGCGTTGACTTCGGGTTCGGAGTGGTGGTCCTCGTGATTTGGGCACTGCAGTTGCCTTACTAACTGCTCGTGTTTGGGTGCTCTGTGGTGGAGACGGTGCTGTGTCAACGGGAACTGGGTGTCTATCTGCTGGGGTTGGGGTTAGAAGGGGTGTAGCTGGTTCTCTGTCCAACTGGGTAGGGGTACAATCTGCATGAGTGTGGGTTATGTGTGGTGGGGCTGGTTCTTGGGCAAGTACAACCGTGGTTCTACCTGCATCGACAGGTAGCACGATCTTTTCTGAAGACCGTGTTTTTACTCCCACAGATACTGCCATCACTCCCTCCAATTGAAATGGCTGATAAACAAGAAAAGTAATTGAATGTACAGACATTGTAAGATAGACAGGTGCAATGGATAGTAGGGAAGAAAACAGGGCATGAAATAATTCACATTTATGTTGTCTAAGCAAACAGAATAGCAGGACATAATTTCACATATATGATGGCTAATTAAACAGGATAGCATGACACAATTTCACATGTATGATGGCTAACTAAACAGGATAGAATGACATACTTCAAAATATGATGACTATGTAAACAGGATGACATGATATAACTATACGATGTGTCTATTAAAGTGGTTGGCATGCCATAAATCACAAACATGCCGTCGATGGAAACATGATGGCATGATATAATTCACGGATAGAATGACATAATTTAAATATGATGACTATGTAAACAGGATGAGATGATATAACTATATTATGTCTTTAGAAAATGGGTTGGCATGCCATAATTCAGATACATGCTGTCTATGTAAACATCATAGCATGACATAATTCAAATATATGATTTATATACTAAGGAAGTGAGCAGAGGGCAATCGCATATATGATGTGTCAACTAAGGAGATGGCATTCAATATTGTGTATATGATGTAAAAACTAAGCATTGCAATACAACATATGCATTATATGAGTAATATAACCCTGCCAAGTTTGAGCATACACCTCAGGGGGATAATAGGACTGGTCATCTGCCTCTGAATCCTCCTCTGAAGAGCTATCTGTAACCAGCAAGATATCTGCTTCAGCAGGTAGCATTGTCTGCTCTGAAGACCTTGTTTTCACTCCAGATTTCTCCATCACCAATTCAAATGGCTGATGCACAGGAAGAGCAGTTGAATATACAAACATTGTCGACAAAAGCAATGAGAAATACAAAAAAAGGACGGCATGATATAATTCACATATATGACGCTTGCCTAAACAGCATGGCATTGCATAATTCACATACATAATGCCTTGCAACAAGATAACATTGCATAATTCACATATATAATGTCTTGCAACAAGATGGCATTGCATAATTCACATATATGGTAATTAGACACTAAACAGGTGGCATTCACACAAAGCATGTCTAAACTAAGCAAATGACATAGCAATGCAAGATACCATACGCACGATATGAGCAACATAACCCTGCCAAGTTAGGGCATGCACCTCGGGGGGGGGGAATATGACTGGTCATCTGTCTCTGAATCCTCCTCTGAGGAGCTATCGGTAACCAGCAAGACATGCGCTTCGTCAGATAGCATTGTCTGCTCTGAAGACCTTGTTTCCACTCCAGATTTTTCCATGACCGTGCCAAATGGCTGATGCACAGGAAGAGTAATTGAATGTACTAAAATTGTTGACAAATTTAACACGTAATAAAAAAATGATGGCATGATATAATTCACATATAAGATGACTGGCTAACCAGGGTGGCATTGCAAAATTCACATATATGATGCCTGGCTAGACAAGATGGCATTGCATGATTCACATATACGATAAAGAAACTAAACAGATGGCATTGACACAAAGCATGTCTAAACTAAGCAGATGACATCTTTAATGTATACAGTAAGCAATGCAAGGCACCATATGCATGATATTACCAACATCAGCATGCCAAGTTAGAGCGAAGACCTCATGGGGTAAATAGGAGTGGTCTTCTCCTTCTGAATCCCCCTCAGAACAGTTATCTTCCTCTTGATTACGATCCGAAATGGGTGGAGGGGGGCTGCCTTTGCGCCCACCATGGAACGACGTCTGCATGAAATTTTATTGCCACGCAAGGCTCGTCTCTTTTGCTCTACATGATCAGTTCCATTGTGTACAATAACTGGCATGCATAGGAATAAAACATAGTGAGATTATGTAAGGAGTGCATGCACAAATCCAGAGTGATGGTAGCAAACTGTGGATAGACCCAAAACCAATGATAGCAGGCAGATAATAGCTTTAGTTAAAAAATACAGATAATGGCTCCTTTAATGTTTGTTTGCACCCAACATGAAACTCATAGTAGACACCGGAGATTAACCAGATAGTAGACAGATAGTACTGATTGCTGCCCCAATATGTACCCCACAACCATTTAAAAACTCAAGTTTCAGCATTAGTTTGGACCTGACTCGGAGTCTAATAGGTGAACACGACGATAATGTAGCATGTCATCATATTAAGCGACGCATAACGTAAGCAGACACGGAAGAGTGCGACCTCTCTTGCGGACCCGTGTAGTCCTCAAGGTCATCTGCTCAGTTGATGATGGTAATGCAGTTGTCGTGGCTGCCGGCGGCGGGGAAGAAGATCTGAGGCGGCGAAAGACAGTCTGGAGAGCGGATCCCTGCTGTGGTGAACCCTTCCGTCGTTGGAGCAGCTGAGCTGGGGTGGAACACAGCGCCGCAGGAGCAGGACAAACCACACAAGGTTTTCTTTGACACATATCTGTAACAGAAGTAATTGAGTAAGGGCTTGTTTGAATTTGAGGATTCTAACAATGCAGGGATAGGAAATAGACAGGAATAGGATAGGAATGCACGTGCAAAACAGAGAATTTAAAAACACAGGATTTCTGCCAATCTGGGTGTTTGATTCACAACAATTGGAAGATCACAGGATGCAAAAAAGCATGGTGAGATTAAGTCAAACCACAAGAAAATGTACGGTTATAATGCTATTATGCTACTATCTCTTAGTCTTGTGCTTGATGAATAGGAATATGAAAAGGAGGAGAAGTGGAAATTAGAATTCCTACGGTTTTTCTTTCAAGGAGACACTAAAGGAACAAATCCTACAGTTTTCCTTTGCTCCATTCCTTTGCACCAAATTCATGAAAAGTAGTACCATAGGAAACTTTCCAATTCCTATGTTTTTCATTCACTTTTCCTTTCAAGCACTGGCGATTCTAGTAGGCAGGCTTGAGCAAGGAAAATCCTACACTAAAAAATGTTTTTGTGCTACTTCTATTACTTTGGACCCAGGCCACTGCCATACTAGCTCAACTCCCAGGCCCATCGACAAATGCACAGCTCAAACGCGCAGAGATAAATAATGATGGCGTTCAAGAGAGTCCATCACGGATAGCTAAGTTGCCTGGTACCTCACTGCTTGTCATATAGTAGGATAAAATAATCGTATTTCCCGTTACTACGAGTGCTCAGTGGACAATATATATAACATGTAGAGTAAAAAAGAGATGCAACAAGTGTACAACCTCTTTGGCGAAGCCATGTCGATCTCAGCGTGATTGGGTTGGCCGGTGAGGATGCTCCGGCTGACTTGGCTGTCGGAGGAGGGGAAGAAGATCTTAGGCGTCTGGAGATGGAGCCCGAGGTACTGCTCCGCTGTGATGGAGGGTTTCGTCGTTGGAGCAGCTCCGGTGAGTTGTACGACGCCGAGGCTGAAGCAGGACAAGAGAGACAACGAACAACGTTAACCTGAGTGGAATTCTAATAGCATCTCCAATACATGACGTAAAATACATAACCACAAAGTGCTAGATGTAAAATACATCAGCCGCTCATCTCTGAACTTAACTGTCGAAACTGAACTTAACTGTCGAAACTGAACTTAACTGTCGAAGCTGAACTTAACTGTCGAAACTGAATTTTGCTGTCAAAACTGAATTTTGCTGTCAAAATTGAACGCACTAGCAAGGTGAGGCTACACGTCGGTTGACTGACTTTTTCATCTCTGGTCAGTTGATTTTGCTGCCGTTGGATACGAAATCAAGGGTCTGCGGTTCATATTCAACCTCCACCCCCCTGAGCCAGCCAACCAGCAGCCCCCCACCACCCGCGGCCGGTGGTGCGCCGCCCTGCCCGCCCCAAAAACACTTCCCACCGCCGGTCCGCCGCCGACCCGGCCATCCCTCTAGGCCACCCCGTGCTGAGCTTTTTCACCGGCGATCCCCACGCCACCGCCCCGCCACCACCGGCGACCACCGCCCCCATCCTGAACCCTAAGATAGATAGTGGGGTATCTCTCCGGCGAGCCCCCCTCCCCATTGTGGCTGGTTCTTCCTTCACCCCGGCGAGCCCCCCCCCCACCACCACCTGAAAATCGACTGACCCAAAAGTCGATTCCAGTCGACTGAAGTGTAGCTAAATCGGAGCAGCATCACAAGCAAGAGCAAGAGCGAGAGCAGCAGCGCAAGCAAGAGCAATAGCAAGAGCAGACCAGGCAGGGGACCGAGAGCAAGAGCAGAGCAGCAGCGCGAGTGAGAGCTAAAGCAGCAGCAGGTCCTACTGATGTGGACGTCGCCGCCGAGGGAGCGACGCCGTGGAGGAAGTGGCCGGCGACGCCGCCGTGGATGGAGCCGCGCCGTGTCGGCTCGGGACCGAGCGCCGGCAGCACCGTGAGATCGAATCAAGAAGAAAATGCGGCGATTAGTGTACAACCTCTTTGGTGGCGCCGATTAGGCCGCAGCTTCATCCGAGGAAACGGTGATGATGATGCTCTTCCGGTGGTGCAGGTGAAGACGGCGATGTGGGAATGGAGGTGGCGCGAAAGACGAGGGGAACGTCAGGGCAGCTCCTTGGAGGTGGAGGACGGGCTGGCTGAACCGGCGGGATGATGAGATCGACGACGGATCCTCATCCGGTACGGTGGATGAGGGACGTCGAGGTGTTGTTGTGGACGACGTCGTCGGGGAAGAGGCTCCGGCTGGGTGGCGGACGGAGCAGGGTGTGGGGTTTCGTCGCGGGTTTTCGCGGCCTCGGTGTACGAATGGGTGGGCGGATGGGATGGCAGTGGGGAACCATGGCTTAGAGACGCGCTTGTCCGAAATGTGGGGTAAGTTACGAAAGTACCCCCACCGATTTGAGGCGGTTCTTTCGGTTCAGGGGTACCACGGGCATTTCGCGTGTCGGGATTTCACAGGAGGTGGGAGTTTTCGCGCGCGTTGTAATTTCGGAATAGCAAGGCGCGGGTTGAGATGGAGGGAGTTGTCGGAGCACGACGAGACAAAGATATATCTTAAATATTTCGGGCTAACAAGGCGCGGGTTGAAGAGGCGGGAGTTTCGCAGCACGATAGACAGAGACGCTAGCTTGAATTTTCGGCATAACAAGGCGCGGCTTGAAATTTCGGAAGAACAAGCTTAACATGTACCCAAAAAAAGACAATTTGCACCTCAACACGCACAACACACACACAAACACCATTTAGACTAGAGTAAGGTACATGTGCATTGCACGCATGAGATTTGGCAACCAAATTATGAATAAATAACACATTATAGCATGTAAGCTTTGAGTCATATATGCATGATGTAGATGTTCATCTAGTTTTTATAAGAAAGCTAATCTATTTTAAGATTCATGGAATTGTGCGTTGTAAGACATAAAGTAAAAACAAATAATGGCAAATCATGTAGAAAAACATTTGGGCAATTCTGATACGGAAGATTCTAGAACAAATAAGAAGTGCTTGTGTTTTGATGTTTGTGCATTATGCTTAAGTTCAACCATGGAGTCTTCTAGATTATACATGTGGCGAAATCTGGTGGAATCTAGATGATATCCAACGGCCAGTAGTGCTCAAATTTGCCATCTTTGGACCATCGGATTCGCCTCATCCAACGACCATCTTTCAAAGTTAAAGTTACCCGCACACAATATAAAAAAATATAAATATATATATATATATATATAGGGGTATAGATATAGATATGTGATGCGAAAGCCGCCCATCATCTCCAATTAGAATAGTGTGTCCATGCACGGATGCGACGTGGCCAAATGATGTCTGCCATCGGTATCTCAAATTCAAATCAGTCTGACCTTGTTCAATGTGTATACATTACAACATGCTCGTTTCCAAACCACACCGCGCAGATCTCCGTTATATTCATGCATGCATGGGTTTCAAACATCAGGATCTCTTATTCAAATATTTGAATTCAACTTTACATTGATTATGACCTCACCTAGTCTTTTACACCCACACAGTCGTCTTCTCTTTATAATTGTACCACTAACTTTCTCTCGTGCATGCATGCACACACACTACCAGTCGGCATTATCCATCGCACACATGCAATCTTTTTCTTCAGGTCGGTCTCCCATGAAGGCACACACCCACACACATCCCCCTCTCCATCATATCGGGCATTCTTTATCTCTCACGCGTGCATGCGCAACGATCGATGTTCCTCTATGTATGTGTGTATATAGCTAGGTCTTTCATAGTTTTCCACACAAACCGATCAATCGATATATCCAGTGAGGTCTCACCCTCTTTCCCACGTCCACATCGATCAATCTATACCTCTCTATATAGGATTAACATATATAGCTAATACACCCACGTTAATTATATATCCAACGTCCCCCTCTCATCATCCATGCCTTCCGCTTCATCTCTCAGACGCGTGCACGATGGCGAAGACAGGGGGCAGTAAGGGCCCTGCCCCCCCCTAACATCACTATATATCGAGGCTAATATGAATGTGATCATTAGACAATTGCTGCTAAAAATGGTTTAAGTTCATGAATTGACCCTCCTCGTAAAGGATTAGCAATGCTTGGCCCCCTAGCTCATTTATTTTTCATGGCTCCGCCACTGCGTGCAACAGCGCACGTTCTCGCCCCCTCTCTCTAAATATCGATCTCGCACTTGTGCATTCCTTCATAGTCTCCCTCCACTCGGCCCCTCACACCATCTTCTAGCCCCCACCGGATTTTGCCACATGTACAATCTAGCAGACTCCATGGTTGAACTTAAGCATAATGCACAAACCTCAAAACAACAGTGGTTCTCTTTTGTTCTAGATTCTTCTGTATCATAACTGCCCAAACTTTTTTTCTAGTTGAATTGCCATTATTTGTTTTTACTTTATGCTTTACAACGCACAATTCCATGAATCATAAAATATATTAAGTGCTTCTTTGATTCAGAGGATTCTCAAAGGAATTTTGGAGGATTTTAATCATTAGGAATTTTTCCTACCTTGGTTGTTCGATTCGTAGGATTGTAAACCATAGGAATTTTTCCATATGATTCATTTGCACTAGATTTCATAGGAAACATCCCATTCACTCAAACCTCTTTGAAAGAATTCTGCGTTTTTTCTATGCACAATCAAACACTCATACAATCCTGTAGGATTCAAGATGACATTCCACTATAATCCCATGTTTTTCCTATTCCCGCGTTCTTAGATTTTTTATAAAAACTAATTGATTTTGAATGAGATGAACTATAAGAATTAAACGAAGGGCTACATCAGGCATATATGACTCAGAGCTTACATGCTATAGTGTGGTATTTATTCATAATTTGGTTGCAAAATCTGATGCCTGCAATGCACGTGTACCTTACTAGTATTTCGAGTTTGTGCAAAACACGTAAACTAGAATATCAATGGCACGCTACACAGTGTCTCTCTTACAGTTCATGAAGCCACGTGGCACATGTGTAGGCGTTGTCGCGACCTCCTTGCGTGGATTGATCACAGTGACGTGCTGCTGGTTCCAGAAGAATGTACTCGTCCTCCCTGAGGGCATCTCCAATAGTTTTTATGTTTGCTTGTTGGTAAAATATGCCATGTCATCAATCAACACCTTTACATACAACAACTCTAATGGGTGGTATCTAGTTTGCCCAATAAGATGTGAGATAATAAATAAGATGCTCTCTCATTCTACATTGGAACTTGTGCAAGGGGTGTTGGCTCATGTACATACAACCTTCCTCTCTTTCCTTATTTATTGTATGACACATCATCAAAAATCCTATGTGGCAAAGTCTACCAACAACTATCTTACAACAATTGGAGATGCCCTGAGCCATACTGGCGGTACATGCACGAAGCAAAGATGTGCACGCACGCCATGCACGCAAACATTCCTCGCACGCACATGCGGGTACACGGGCGGACGCAATTTTGTACCAAGATCCATCCCATGTGATAATTTGACACGTGTAAAGTCGTTCACTTCATTGATGGTCGATTAATATAGCGCATGCAAATTGAGTGGACGTGAGGGCGGAAGAAAGACATTATTACTCCACTGCACGCATGCGAGTAGTTAAATCGTGGGTTGCTAGTAGTACTTCCATTGGTCTCCTTCGTATTTTGTGCCAATTTTTAACAGTAACATACTACTCAATATTTACGCATTTGAGCAGTGTAGTACTTGAAATTTATGTTCCGCTAAACTCATCGGGAGCCGTTTCGGGCCTCGAAACCAAAACCATCAATTAATCTTTACCTTGTTCCCATCACATTTGAAAGCCTGCTCACACCTACTAGTAGTACGTACCAAACCTGAACGTGTTCCCACTATGCAGGTATTAGTACTAGTGCTAGTACTTAGGTTATAAAAAGGGGAACTACCTAACCGAAAATCACTCTACCTTTCCTCCTCATAGGTGCTTCTTCTTCGTCCGTCGTTGCCATGGCCGGTGAGCGGAGCTCTAGGTCGAGAACTACTCGTAACAAGGGAGTGGCAACCAAGGCTGCAGAAAAAAGAGGGCTCACCGCCACGCAGAGACCTCGAAAGATCTCTCACAGGCAGGCGATGGCTCCCAGGAGTGCCCTAGCCGCGGAGGCGAACATGCCGAGCTGGCGGAGCTGGAGTCGTTATCCCTCGACGGCATGCCCGATCAGCTCAATAAGCAGAAGGAGTTCATCCAAGGCTTGATGGAGTTGCTGAAGGAGAGCCTCGATGACATGCCCGCTGAGCTCAATCAACAGGGGGAGTTAACCGCCGGCTTGGTGATGCTGCTGAAGAAGAGCATTGCCTCAGAGAAGAAGGTGACCGGCGAAATCCTGCGACTTCGGGAGGACAATGCGAAGCTCTACCACGAGATCGACCTGTTGAAGGAGAAGAACGCCGACTGGAAGATGCTGCATGAGAATAGTAGTTCCTCGATGAAGATGCTGCAGGCCCTCGCCATGGAACAGAAGGAAGAGTTGGCGAAGCTCCGCATCGAGCACCCGACTGCTGTCAAGGTACGTAATATGGCCGTGGAACAGATGATGAAGGCTCGCGTCGAGAAATGCCGCGTCATGGACACAATGATGAAGATGGCAGAGGAGACGCACAAGGAGATGGAGGTCGTGCAGGCGATGAAGAAGCAGTTACGACTCCGCGGCAAATTAGATCATTTGGGGTGATAATCTTCCTTCTTCTTTTGCTCCTGTGTTTCATCTTTTGCTTCGGGTGTTTTGCCGCACGTGTCACGTTCTCTGCGAGGCATGAATAGAACAATGTTTTTTTTGAGGGAATGAATAGAACAATGCTAACAATGAGATGACTAGCAAATTAGATCATTTTTTATCGCCATATGGCACTGGGCTGTCGTGTTTCGTGCTCCTCCGTCGCAGTACTACTCCAGTGGAAAACTTGAGTATACCACACGGTTCTCTGATCCTCCTCGATCAGGTTGTCGGCACATTACGAGCAGTCAAATCACAAGTCCCCGCCTTCTAGCAGTAATGATCCATCAAATCACAAAGGCCCTCGCCTCTCGTGAAACTGACCAAGCTAGACTGCCCCGCCCTCTAGCCTTTTAAAAAATGTATACTTTTGTACATCAGTAGTATCGATGGATTGCGCCATGGAGCAAAACTTGAAACTAAAAAAAAGGTGGTACATATAGAGAGCACTCGTCGCCAAATTATGCATATAGTACTATTAAAAAGGCTAGTCACAATAATGGTGTCCAGCACAAACCACCCCTCAAATAAAACTAAGAGGGTGCTTGGATACGTTTTAGTCCCATGACTAAAAGTAGTGGGACTAAAACATGCTAGCCTCATCCATGCTTGGATCCAAATACTAAAAAGGCTAAAATCAAGTTAATGAGCATTTATTATCCTCCAAACCCTCCAATCCAGAACTCACATGTGTTAAGGGAGAGGAGTTAAATGAGTAGAGAGAGGACTAATCCACATTTTAGTAAGGGTACCCCTGACTAAAAAAATTTAGTCTCAAGACTAGTTTTAGCCCCTCTTTAGTCAGGGGTGCTTGGAACTTTAGCCTCTTAAAGAGACTATTTTTAGTCAGACTAAAATAAGTCCCTTGGATCCAAGCACCCTCTAAGCATCCTAGAATTCTTTGACAAAACTAAGCACCCTGAAATTCTTTGACAACTAAACTGCTGGCTATATGATGTTGGCCATATATATTGTACATATATAATGTGAAGAAATGAGTGGTAGTACTATACCAACTAAAACATGAAATGTAAGAAATACTAGTATGTACGTACTGAAGAGTTAAAGTAACGAGAAGAAACATAACATAGTTCTGCTGGGGGCTCAGCACAACACACCCCTCAAATTAAATTAAGCACACCTGAAATTAAACTTTGCAACTGTTCTGGTAGACACTGCATTAGAACCACCATGAGCAACGACACGGCCACCTTACTCGGAGTCCTCGTCCACGTCCTCGACTTCGTCCTTGTCCCTCTTCCTCTTGGCCGATACTTCTTTGCTTGAACCACACACTTGGCTGTTGCTCTTCATCCAACCCTTGTAGATATTGAAGCAAAGGTAGACATCCATTACAGCGTACTGGATGTGGTCTATATCTAGTACATTCCGCTACCATGCATGACGATGAAATGTGTATGGAGGTTTCACCAGTTTACCGTACGAAGGATGAACCATGGCTCCTGCCAGGGTTAGCATTGAAGGCTGAAGAGAGGGCACCAGCCAATTCTTCTGGAGGTCGAAGGGGTTGCCTACAATGAGGCCTATCCGACCCAGGATTTCTTTGTCGTTACCAAAGTCTATAGTAAAGAATTTGACTAGGTTGCTCCCGAGGAAGTCCTTAAAATCCTGGCACTCAATGTCGGCATGGCATATGTGGTAGACCAAGCATAAGTCATGCACGCAAACCTGGATCACAGCGGGCTTCTTCCTCTCTTCGTCCTTTAGATCCTTCTCTCGTCCCAGGACTTTGTTGTACTCAACATCTAGCCCAACGACCCACTCATCATATGAGTTTTCAAACATGCGTGTGAAGCGAGAAAGGCATCCTTTCACCGTCGCGGAAGAACGGGTGTAGATGACGTCAAACTCATCGCCGGTGATGGTTTTAACCTTGTACTCACCGCCGATCATGGAGATTTCGGACGCCACGGATTTGGGAGGAGGGTTAGGATTAGTGGAACTGCCATAATGTGAATGGACGGGACAACTAGGAGCGAACCGCCGTAGTATTGAAGGACGTGCGGGGACGAGTAGGAGCGAACTGCCAGCGTGCGAACGGCAGGGTAGTGGCTTTCCATTCTCCCATGATACGGGCTTCCAAGAGCCCTTGGATCTGAGATCAAACAGTTGCATGGCATGATTCTAGACCTATGGATGAATATCCTATCCTGGAGGGTTATTCTGCAAATTTTCAGCAACTTAGCATGCGACCATTTGATCTCAGATCCAAGGGCTGTCAGCAGCCCGTATCATGGTCGCGCCTACCACGACCGTCGCATTGCTCGCGCGGTCGTGCCCTTGGAGATTTAACATGGTGCATTAAGCTATCTGATGTTGGCATGTCATACATAGTCATCACTTAGTCACTCATACTACAACAAGGTTGGCTATAAGTGTATTTTTTGTTACTCCTCTCTATCTCTTTCTTCGTACTCAAGGAAGAAATGGTGCTAGTAAGCGTGTGTATTTGTTGCATTTGCCAAGGAGTGACCTCTTCCAATGAAATGGTATTGCTAAGTTTGCTTCATTTAATTAGCTATAGACTCAAAATTGTCTTTTCACCTAGGTACATGTGCTTAGCACCGTTTCTTCCTTGGGTCACCAAACTAGTCTCTCTCTTCTTGATTAACTTGCCACATCAGACTTTATGCCTATGTGGCAAGCTTAAGCACCTGTAGGAGCAAATAAAATTAAGTACAATAGTGCGCTTTACATGGCATTTTTGCATATGTGGAGGAAAGAGAGGCAAGGAAAAAGTGGAGAAGTGGGCTCTCATGCAAGAGCCAGCCTCTACTACATGGTGGAGCATTGGGAGAGGCACCTGTATGGAGGTGGTCAGGAATCTGGGAGACTCACGCCGGTCGTAGTGCCGCAGTTAAAATGATAATGGCAAGTCAAATCACGGGGCCCCACCTGTCCAGTAGTAACTTGCTGTCAAATCACACAGCCCTACGTTTGCAGCAGCCTACTCCCTTGTCTTCCCGCGTCTCTGTCGAACTGACTAGGCGGAACTGCCCCGCCGCCTACCACGCAAGAAAAGCCCCGCCCTCGACTTTTAAATAGTATACGGTATACTAATTTTGTATCCATGAATTGCACCCGCGCCATGGAGCAAAGCGTCTAGAAAACGGAGGAGACACGGTGGTCTTGCAATAGAGAAGAGGGAGAGGCGAGACGGTGGTTTTGGAATGGAGATGATGGATAGGAGAGGAGGTGGTTTGCAATGGAGAAGAGGGAGAGGAGCATGCGGCAGCGATTTAGGATTGGACGAGAGGGCCGGCGCGCTCTGACTGGATCAAAATAAAAATCAATTTACCCTTCAATTAAGAAAGCGACCCCACATTAACTAGTCTCCCTTTTATTCTGGGTCATAATTGACCATGATTTTCGCACATAAAATATATGTTATACGTTGTATACAAGGCCACTATCAAATTACAACTATACAAGGCCACTAACATTAATCGAGGCAAAATCGATGGCATTTGCCTCGTACTAGCACGCGAGGACATTAATATCCCTTGTGTGCATGCGGGAGTGAGAAGGTTAGCTTGCATTCCCAACATTAATCAACCAATGAGGAGTAAGAGGGTTGGCTTGTTGTGCTTGGGAGAGAAAAACCACATTAATTAACACGACAATCAAGGTGACAAGCTAGCTAGCAACATTGACTTAAACATAGCATTGATTTTTACCTTTGTACCTGTAATATGAGTTTGTGGCCTTGTATAAAAAAAATGGAGGGAGTATAATTTGAAAGTACATTCAGATATGAACCAAACGGTACAATTTTAGTGACATGCATTCACATTTTGCTTGTCAAATACAGTACGTGGTCAAACTTTGACCCAAAATACGCGAAACAACAAAAAAATACTTCCAAGACCAGCGCCGCTCTTCCGCTCTTCTCCTCTTAAACCACCGCCGCTCCTCTCCTGTTCCAATCTAAATACAGCGCCGCTCCTCTCCTCTTCCATTTCAAAACCACCGCCCCTCCTCTCCTGTTCCAGTCCAAAACCAGCGTCGCTCCTCTCCCGTTCTAACCCAAAACTAGCGCCTCTCCTCTCCTCTTCCATTCAAAAACCACCGCTGCCGAGTGAAGGTGCTGTGGAGAAGTATATCGACGGAGGAGTACAACCGATACGTGAGGATCGCAGACGGCGACCCTGTGAAGCTAGCTAGGATGTTGGAGATACAGTCTTGGTTTGACAACAAGGACCAACTAGCGGCGACGGCGACATCCATGGCCAAATATCTGCAACAGAGCGAAAAGGATGCGATACCGCCGGAGGGAGTCGCGCCGGAGTACATAGAGCTGCTCCTCTAGGCCATGGAGCAAACAGATTCACCGAATCCGATCGTGAGGGAGCGGTGGTGGGAGTATCGATCCCAGATGGAGCATCCACCAGAGATTGAAGGATCGAGCATCTACAGGGTGCCGTTTGTGAGGGTGTCCTGCCAGAGCGAGCCGGTGGAGTCTTCGTCGACCGAACCCAACTGCAAGATGAGAAAAGCAGTTGTCCTGACGAAGCTTCCCCGCCATCGTCTCCCTCGCCGTTCACATCGTCTCACGGGGCGGCTGTTTGCCGCTGAGGAATAGGAGGGGGCTGCCCCCCCCCCCAGCCCAATAGTCGGGCAAGTTGTGAATTGTCAGGAGGAGCTTAGGGTTGTCAGTATTTGCAGGTTGTGAATTGTGTTTTGTGTTGTGTATTTTGAGAGTACTTTCAGATATGAATGTCTTTTGAATTTCAGATTTGCAGTATTGAGCATATGAAGTATTTTATGAATTCTAGAGATCTATTTTTAGCACTTAAAAATGTAGTTTCATAGGAGTATAAAAGTGCAGACAATGTGATTCTCAGAGAAGAAGCTGGAAGTTTCAGTTTCAGATAAGAAACTGCAAGTTCAGTTTCAGATAAGAAACTGCAACTTTCACAGGCAGAGCATTTATATTAACATGACCTTTTCAAACAGGGTTAACATCATGTTGGAAGTTTTATTCATGGTAGAAAATGGAACTACCAGCCAGTTAACATCATGCTGATCAACATTCATGCATAGTACATCTTCATATGATGGACAGTCAAAATGCCCACACAATGTCGAGTGTGTGAAACACAGAGAAAACGAGGGACAAAGTTTTGGCAAGTGTTGGACGTGGTTTTGGGCTGCCCCGTCTAGGCTTTCATTTTTAACATGCGCAGCCCACGACCTCGGATGGGAGGTCCATAGGCCTGTTTGTATTTTCTTAGGGCCATCATGTATCGACCGGCCTATGGACCTCCCATCCGAGGTTTTATTTTTGGCAGCCCAATTTATGTATTTTTTTTTGAAGAAAACGCAGAGGTATGTTATATTTTTCTATATAAGAATAGGAACGCCAGGTCCAACTTATGTTTCCCTTCTAACTATATTATATATATTTAAATTATTTTATATGTTGACTGTTTAGTTCACATACTCCCTCCTTTTCGGTTTATAGGGCTTATCTCAAAATTTTAGTTTTTCAATTTTATAAGGCTCAATTTGGTTGTTTCCCATCACATGTTCAGATTCCAAGGTGCATTAAATCAATGCATGCAAGTATTAAGAGAAAATTGACCAATGCATGTACTTTATGCATGCATGCATTGCAATTTATGCATTGATAAACATAATTTTTTGAGGAAAACAAGTGCATTAATTAGGTGCTTTTGCAAACTACAAAAATTATTCCACCATTCATCATCTACCTTGGTTCATGAGATTTTTGAATTGAGCCCTATAAACCGAAAAGGAGGGAGTAATTGGCAAATAGATCTCGCCGCCACCCCCCGACTCCTGACTCTGGGCGCGCCTGCCCCCCTCAGCAAGTCCGCTCGCGCGCCCCATGGAGTCGCCGGCCATATCCATGGGGGAATGGCTGGAAGACAGGAAGATGTACAAGATGCATCTCCCACATGTCTACAAAGCCTTCCCGCGGATGCTCCAGCTGCTCGACTCCGTCGCGCCGGCGGTGCTGCGGGAGACTCGAGGGAGGAGATGGAGGGAGCGGGCGATGCGGATCTGCGACGACGCTCTCTCCTGGACCCAGTGCACGCGCGAATGGAGGGAAGCAGAGGAGGAAGCTGCGAGGGAGGAAGCCGAGGAGGGACCGAATCCGTTCTCTCACTCGCGCAGGTATGCTCGGGTGTGCAAGGATCATGTGGATTGGGAGCTGCTGAATCTAGCCCTGCGGATCTACTTCGAAGGAGATTTCTCGGAGAAGTACAGGATGCCCCACCCTAGTGAGCCGCTGATTGCGTTCGTTCAATGGGCGAAAGGAGAAGTGAATTCAGGAGATCCACGCCGTGCTGCGAGATGGGAATGCTTGACTGGACTCCTGCCCACCAGCACGCCACCGGAGCCGGAGCAGGTGGATCCCCCACCTTACCTCTCCCCCAAACCTGCAGAAGATTAAAATTAGGCTTGCAATCTGCTTCAATTGAGCTGTCTGGTGGTTATTTCTGCTTCCTGAGAGACAACATCTGGCTGGAGGATGAGCAGGAACCAGGAACTCCGATGAATTTCCCCTATCACAATGGGGGGAGCGCCGGTTGGGAAGTGGTACGGCCCACCTCCACCCCAAATGGGGGCACAATCTGGGCAGGCTCCAGTAATTGCCCAAGATCAATCTGCTGGTGGTTCTGACTCTCAGATCAGTGGGAAATCTCAAGGCAAGAATCAGCAAAAGAAGAGATAGGACATCCAGAAAACTGCTCCTGCCCCTACTTCGGGCCTTATGGCATACTCTGAGGTGATTTGCTACAATTGTGGGGAACCAGGGCATCATTTGGTTAAATGTGTCAAGCCCAAGAGTTGTTTTATCTGCAAAATGGTTACCCATAAAGTTGAGAATTGCCCTGTCAGAAGGAAAACCCACAGTTCTGCTAGATATGTTGGAAGTGATAGAAATACTACTTACTTCCATGCAGTAGCTAACCAGAGGAGGAGGAAAACCCTCATTCACTCCCTTGATGGCCCTAATGGCCCTGTTACTGAGGTAGATGAGATGCTGAAAGTGGCTAGTGACTTCTACAAAGACCTGTTTAAGAAAGAAAACCCTTCTGGGTTCTCTCTACAAAACAATTTTTTCTTTGCTTCTGAAAAAGTCTCTCCTGCTGAAAATGAGCTGCTAGAAGCCCTTATTCAGAGACAGAGGTGAAGGAAGCCATTTTTAGCACTTATCCTGATGGGGCTCCTGGTCCTGATGTGATTCCCTTCTTGTTTTACCAGCATTTTTGGGACTTGGTGAAAAATGATCTCTTAGATCTTTTCTAAGCCTTTCATAGAGGAGAGTTGGATCCAGCAACTTACTCATGGGGGGTCTATTGGGGTCAAGTTAAATAACCGTGAAAGTGATTTTTTCCTTGCTGGTAAAGGCCTTAGGCAAGGTGACCCCATCTCCCCGCTTTTGTTTAATTTATAGTGGACGTTCTTACTAAAATGCTGAGCAAAGCTGCTGATCATAGTGTGATTGCAGGGCTCTGTCTTGAGGTCTGCCCTGGTGGCATCATCTGCCTTCAATATGCAGATGATACCATCCTTTTCTTAGACAATGACTCCACACATGCTAGCAATCTGAAAACTGTTCTAACTTGGTTTGAACAAGTCTTAGGCATGAGAATCAACTACTCTAAAAGTGAACTCATCCCTATCAACATGGATGATCAGGAGTTAGCTGACTTCCTCTCTATTCTAGTCTGTAATAAAGGTAACTTCCCCATTAAGTACCTAGGTATCCCTCTCCACTATGATAAACTGAGGAGAGAGGATATCCAACCCCTTCTGGATAAAGTCATTAAAAGGATTGCTGGGTGGAGGGGCAAACTTCTCTCTGACAGAGGTAGATTGATCCTCATACAAGCTTGTTTGGCTATCATTCCAGTGTATCTCCTCTCCTTCTTCAAGTTCCCTAAATGGGCAGTGAACCTCATCAATTCTCAGATGTCTCATTGCTTGTGGAATGATTTTGAGGGAAATAGGAAGCTACACCTTGCTAATTGGGCCCTAGTCTCTATGAAAAAAGATTTTGGAGGCCTAGGCATACCTACCCTCCAAGAAATTAACATCTGTCTTCTAGGGTCTTGGATTAAAAGATTCTATGAGGAAGACCTGAAACCCTGGAAGCTTCTTATTGCCCATAAATACCTAGGAAATAAACCTAAAATTTGTGTCCCTTCCTCCAACCCTAAGACCTCTAGATTCTGGAAAGGATTAAATTCTATTATGCATGCTGTGAAATTTGGCTACAGATGGAACATAGGGGATGGGAGCAGAACCAGGTTCAGGGAAGATAGTTGGTTTGGCACATCCCCCCTAGCAGTCCAATTTTGGCCTATTTACTCTATCCGCAATGAGCTTAACAAAAGTGTCAATGAAGTTTGGGACGGTCAATGCTTAAACTCTCTTTAACAAAAGCATTACCTTTATTGCCGAGTCAGATGCCCTGATTTGGCAGCTGGACAATAAGGGGAAGTATTCCTCCAGCTCCCTCTATCATGTTATCAACTTTAGAGGGGTTCAACCCGTGTTTATCCCTGTTGTCTGGAAATTGGGAGTTCCCCCTAAAATTCATGTATTCCTCTGGCTTCTCTCCAAAAACAAATTGATGACTAGGGATAACCTTACGAAGAGACACATCATCAAACCCCTTGATTGTGTTTACTGCTTGGAACAAGAGTCTTGTTCTCGCCTATTTTTTGAATGTATAGTTGCTAAACATCTCTGGGCCCACAGTGAGGAATATTTCTCTAGTCAGATTGGCTCATCCTTCGAATCTGTTGCCAGATTCTGGATTGCTACCAAAAAGTGCTTAGTTTTAAACACTGTTAGCTCGGTTGTCCTTTGGTGCCTCTGGAAATAGAGAAATGCTATGATTTTCAGTAACACCTCCTGGATTTCCATTCCGCAGGTCTTGAGGTTAATCGGGAACATGGTGAGGAATTGGGCGATTCTCTCCTCCGGATTGGACAAGGACAAGTTGATGAGCTTCATGGAAACCCTAACAAGATCCCTCCAGAAACCGTTGGCAACCACTTGTGGCTGAACAAGGCTCGACCTGCTCTAGGGCTGGACCCGTGGGCTCATCTCAAGATCTCTGATGAAGATGATGGGCACCTGGCACCGAAAAAGAGGGACATCCACCATGCTATGCCTTCCAGCCCGGTCTCTCCGCTTGCTTACTGGTCGCTGCAGGCTGACACGGCCCCTCGGCTGAAGACCATGAAGGCTTCGCTGGACCCTCCTTGTGTCATTTGAGTGCTCTATCCGCTCTGCCTTTGGCACCGCTTGGGTGATTTGTATTATCCAGAGAACTTCTTCATCCACCCCCCTAGTTTGTAGCTTTTCTACCTTTGCTTTTGAACTGCTCTTTGAACTGCTGTATCAGAATATGTGGTGGTTTCATTCTCAGCAATGGAACCAGGGAGATGCTCCCTGTTTTTCTAAAGAAAATATTTCATATGTTATTATATATTATTTTTATTGTCATCATATATTTAACAGATACTTACATATGTAAGAAAACAATATCCCACATCTTATCAACTTATAAAAATAATTTCTTAACAAATAAAATCTTGGATTGTTTTGGCACGAAAATCCTAGTGATTGTGTACAAAAGCTTGGTAAGATTTAAGGACGAATGTAATAATATCACTAATTATTTAAATATATTTATAACAAAATGCTCAGCCCCTTTTTATTTATTGATAACATTGCTGGCCCAACCCAACATTATAATTAGAATCAGCCCAGCAAAATTGTGTATTTCGAGAAAGTGCAAATGACCTGTAATTTTTTAGGAAATAAAATAAACGGGCCGCATGGACGCTACATTATTTGTTCACCCAGCCCAGCTAATGGCTGTAATTCAAAAAAAAGATCAAATTGACTGTAAATTCTACTGCGCAAAAAAAAGATTGTAAATTCTGAAAAAATGGGTTGAATATGTGCCAGATTTTTGGAGGCTGAAATGTGGGCCAATAGGTCGAAGCCAATGCAAGTCGTTGTCAATTTAGTCAACAAATGATTCTGACATGTTAGCCGTTGGATTTACATCCAACGACAAGCATCCATCTTCAATCTCTCGTCTTCTTCCTCCAGCGCCGCCGGGACCACCTCCCGCCTCCTGCTGCTAGCAGCTCTGCTTAGCACGCTTCGCTATGAAGCGCTACTCCACCGTTGGCCAGGCCATCCCTCCACCCCTCCACACCTCCTGTTCTTCTCCACCGACCGCCGAACCACACCGCACTAGAACCAGTTAACCCTCGTACACCTCTCCGTCTGCGACTCTACTCCCGCGTCTTCCCATCTCCGGCTCGTTGCTGTCCGGGGCCTCGTCGTCGTCCACCACCTTGGATGCGCTCGGCGCGGCATGGTCAACATGGTCAACGAACGACACCATCGGAAGTAGACTGTGCGTGGAGAGGCTGACAGCTGGGTCCACGGCCGCACACAAGGAAATGCCTCCTTATTACGCACAAAATAATGATTCCTCCACCTGACATCTGGGACCCACTGGAAGGGCCTTTGTATTTCGCGAAATAAAGTGCCCCCCGCTGACATGTCGGACCCACCAGCTATCTTCGCACGCAAGGAAGTGCCTCCTTATTACGCACAAAAAAATGAATATTCCCCCTGCCAGCTGGAACCCAGCATAGTGGGAGGCTGACTTGTGGGCCTACTAAGTTGACGGGGACGGAGGGCTTTGTCAACTTAGTCAATATGAACGATTCTAGCTACTGTTACCGTACGATGTTCATCCAATGGTCGTAGTGCTTCTTCAACCTCTGGTCTTCTTGCTCCAGCCGCCCAAACCAGCGTCGGTCGTGCCGCGTGCTCCTGCCTCCCGTGGCCTGCTATGATGCCGTGGAGGCCTCACCGCCCCCTACTACTCCCACCGCTGGCCAGGCCATCCCTCTACTCACCCACACCCCCTGTTAATCTACGGCGACAGCAGCCTCACACCGCAGCCGCACCAGTGAACCCTCGTACTCCTCTTCGCGTGGGCATCCACTGCTGCGTCTTCCCCGGCTCTGAGTCGTCCCCTTCCTAGTCCTCGCCGTTGTCCATCGCCCTGGTGCTCTCGACGCGGCATGGTCAACGTGGTCAACGACTGACTTACATCGGAAGAGTACTGTACGTGCAGAGGCTGACTGGGTCCACGGCAGCCACAAGGAAGTGCCTCCTTATTACGCGGAAAATAATTATTCCTCCACCTGACAGCAGGGACCCACCGGACGGGCCACCAGTATTTTGCGAAAGAAATTGTTTCCCCCTGACTGTTGGGACCCACCGGACGGGCCACCGTATTTCGCGAAAAAAACGTTCCCCCCACTGTCATCTCGGACCCACCGGAAGTGCCTCCTTATTACGCACAAAAAAAATGAATACTCCCCTAGCTAGCCGGGACCCACCTTGCTGGGAGGCTGACTTGTGGGCCTACTAAGTTGACGGGCACGAAGGGCTTTGTCAACTTAGTCAATATGAACGATTCTAGCTCCAGTGATTGTACGATGTCCATCCAACTGCCATAGTGCTTCTTCAACCTCTGGTCTTCTTGCTCCAGCCGCCCAAAGCAGCGCTGGTCGTGCCGCATGCTCCTGCCTCCCCTGGCCGGCTGTGCTGCAGCAAAGGCCTCACCGCCCCCTACTATTCCCACCGCTGGCCAGGCCCTGCGGCAACGGCAGTCTCACACCGCAGCCAAATCAGTGAACCCTTGTAGTCCTCTCCGTGCGGGCTTCCACTGCCGCGTCATCCCCTTCCTAGGCCTCACCGTCGTCCACCGCCGTGGTGCTCTCCGCGCGGCGTGGTCAACGTGGTCAAGGAACGACTTCCATCGGAAGAGTACTGTATGTGGAGAGGCTGACAGCTGGGTCCATGGCCACAACCCAGTTTTTTTGTGATTTGCCAAGTAAGTCGCTTTGTCAGGCCTGTTGGGCTGCAAATCTTTCAAGACGAGGAGAGCTTTCATTCGGCTGGCCGAGAAAATGGCCCATCAGTAATGAGAAATGGGTTGTACATTTTTAAAACACATCAAATCGGCAATTAGTTTCAAATATCTTTTTTTTTCATTTCAAGATTTTAAATTACATTAATTTTTATGCGTGGAGAATTTGTTGGATTTTATATTGATATACATTTATTTTTAAAATCAGTTTGAATGGGAGTCGAAATTTCGGGATTAAAAACAGTTCGGACCGCACCGAAATATGCAAAATTTCGTATAAATTTTTAACCGTTGCCACAATATGGGTTGCAATGCTAACAAAAAGAATATGGGCTCCAAAAAAACCTTAAGAATTAGCTAATGGGCTGTAAATTATTAGAAATAATGGCAGATGGGATGTATGTTGTTTTCCACAGATTTGAGGCTTTCCTAAAAAAAGGTTGACGCACAAGCACTGATTGTTGGATGTCCATCCAACGGCCGTCGTGCTTCTTCAATCTCTGTTCTTCTTGCTCCAGCCGCTCAAACAAGTGCCGTCGGGACTGCCTGCTCCCTCCTCCTCGCGGTCGACTGTGCTGCCGTGTAGGCCTCCCCGCCCGACCGTACTCGCATCGTTAGCCTAGCCATCCCTCTACTCACCCACATATGTTGTTATTCTCCGGCGACGGCAGACGAACCAGTAAACCCTCGTATAGTCGTACTCCCCTCCATGTGGGAAACAACTGCCGAGTCTTCCCTACCTCCGTGTCGTCCCCTTCCTAGGCCTCGCCGTCGTCCACTGCCCTCGTGCTCTCGGCGCGGCATGGTCAACGTGGTCAAGGAACGACTTCCATCGGACGTGGACTGTACGTGGAGAGGCTGACAGCTGGGCCCACGGCGGCAGCAAGGAAGTGCCTCCTTATTATGCGAAAAATAATGATTCATCCACCTGACAGCAGGGACCCACCGGACGGGCCACCACATTTCGCGAAAAAAACGTTTCCCCCCTGATTGCTGGGACCCACCAGCTACACCTTCGCACTCAAGGAAGTGTGTCCGGGCAAAAAAATGATTCGTCCCCCTGACTGTTGGGACCCACCAGCTACATCTTCGCACGCAAGGAAGTGCTTCCGGGCAAAAAAACCAAAACGATTCGCCCCCCTGACTGCTAGGACCCACCAGCCCCCCGACTACTGGGACCCACCAGCTACATCTTTGCACACAAGGAAATGCATCCGGACAAAAAAAAACAATTCGCACCCTGACTGCTGGGACCCACCAGCTAGATCTTCGCAGGCAAGGAAGTGCCTGACAGTCGGGACCCACCTGATCGAAGCGTACGTGGCGTTGTCATTCTGGTCGCGAACGTGTACGTACATATATACTGGTGGATGTAGAGGCGCGCACGTGTCGTAGTAGAGGCGGCCAGGGTGCAAGAAAGAAAATACGTCCACGTATGTGTACATACGGGCAGGGTCTCGAACGCCTACTCGCGCATATGTACGGCGAGGGCTCGTGTACATGGCTGGGTCGAAACGGAGAAACAGCGTCGTCGTCGTGTTCATGGGTCGGAACAGAATGCGTGGTCGTGTTCATCGGAAGGGCTTGGACGGAAGAGGCGATGGAAACGAGGACTGGCGTACCGCACAACAGAGGAAACGGACCTCCTACGGTCGAAACGGGGGTCCTGTTGATCGGGAGGGGTGTGGCGTACCGCAAAACGGAGGAAACATACCTCCTACGGTCGAAACGGGGGTCCTATTGATCAGGAGGGGTTTGGCGTACCATAAAACGGAGGAAACGGACCTC